>NC_056734.1:72892327-73004827 GCF_019279795.1 Protopterus annectens
TAGGCTTTCTATATATTATTGATTCAAACTTTTTCAAGGTTCTATTCTTTATGATAGAAATGTCTAGGCAATTCACCTTATCAATCTGTACCTCCATAGTGAATTTAAGAAAATGTATTGTAGTGCATAGATACTGAAAAAATTTGATCTAACCTGGCCCTGGTGTCTATCCAAAAATTAATTATGTCATCAAGAAAGTGATCATATAAAGACCAACAATTTCTAAATTCAGATGTAAACACAAAGTTGTTTTGCCAATGGGCTAGAACAGTGTTTGCAAAGACAGGGGAGCAAGCCGCGCCCATCGCAACACCACTAATCTGTCTAAAAAGCTGGTTCTCATAAGTAATAAAATTGTTTCCAAGGGCCGCTTCCATCAGTGTCCTAAATGTAAGGATCTTAGTGTGTTCTAGTTCAGAATTAAAGCAAAGATACTCATAGAAGCATTCGAGTCCCACATCATGGGGAATGACAGAAAAAAGATCCTGGATGTCAATGGTCACAAGAATGAAATCATTAGAATATAACTCTTTGGACATTTTAGATAGGAAATCCCAAGATTTCTTAAGCAGATACAAATTCTTACTCAAGCCCCCCTTAATTTCATGATCAATATACTTAGCTAATGATAGTGGTTTTGATGATTTTGTGTCCACAACGGGATGCAGAGAGGGGTTGTCTAAGCTATTATGTATCTTCAGAATGCTGAAGATGGTGGGAATCTTAGGGTGTGGGACTTGGAGGATACTATGCTCAGACACTGTAATCTGATCATTGATTAATAAGTCCTCCAATAAAAGATCAGTTCTATGGTACACTATGCTCATTTGATTAATAGATGTCTCCTCATGTGTATTGGTATATAATAAAAGTACTTTTGTGGATATAGTCATTCGTATTTATAACAATTAAGCCCCCACTCTTGTCAGGTTTCATCACTCTAACCTGCCTGTTGTTCATAATATCTTTCAAACATTCCCAATCTGTAGGGTTTAGATTGAAGGTAGAATAATAGTTGATAAAATTATCTAACAACCTCCTAATGTCATATTCACACATTTTTTCAAATATTGATATCACTGGAGGTTAAACACACTCGATCTCTTACACTCATGTTGCGCATTATCTTCCCTGCCAATTTCAATTTTGAAGTAAAAGCCAAAGTTGAGCTTCCTGACAAAAAGCTTTAGGTTAACTAAAACCTCATTGACTCTGGCCTTCCTGGCTGGAGCAAAGGTCAAACCTTTCTCAAATAAATCAGCCCATAAACTGGTGACCTGCATTTCACTAAAATTATATATTTTAAAGCCACCTGAAAAATTCAAAAGAATAATACAGTGCTCTAGTGATGTTTCCACCAAAAGTTACCTTTCTCCCAGCCCCTCTAATGGGGAAATTCTTTAACATATATGTCCTCCCCATTGGTGCCCCCATATTCCGCTCCTTCTGGTTCCTCAGTCTCTTGCATTACCTCAGAGGCAGATATTCTAAAGGGTCCACCTCAACTGTCCCTTCACCATTTTCAAGGGCATTTGTGGCCACATCACTGTTTTATTAATTTTCTTTGACGTAGTTCAAAATATTATTAGAATAGGTGCCATTCATGGGAGAGGGCAGGCTAAGCTTTACCTGCCTCATAGTCATGCTTATCTCTTAATAGCCTTTTCTCTTTTTTGTCCCTTAAATCAGAAATGGTTTGATCAACTTTACTAAAAAGGGCCCTGTAGTCATCTTTTTCACTTTTAAACAATAAATCAGATTTAATATTCCCATCAAGTTTAGATATAGACCCCATTGTCTCTAATCAAAACATGTAAGAGTTCAAAACCATGTCTGTTAAAAAGTTCAAGCAACGTACGGTATATATCAGAGTTTGTTTCCAACCCCGTAGGATATTTCCAGGCCCGTAACCCTTTAGGGCATGTTTAAACCTTAAACATTCTCTAAGGTAACTGTTTTCAATTTGTAATTTCCTATATTTTAGTGTTAAGTCCTGCAATGTTTTGAGTTGTTTTTCCACAGTTCTGAAACTTTCTTCATGAACCTCTGGTCCAAAATGCCACTCATTTCCTTTCACAAGCCATTCATGGAGTGAAAAATAACCAATATGAAATGAATCTTTGCTACCAGCTATTCCAATGGGGGCTGGGGTGGGGGTGTTACTGCTTGGTTCACTATTGTTGATGTTGTCATGGTAACTCTGCTGCCCTCTGAACCAGTGTAATCCCAGAAAAGGTCAATCCTGAGCAGAAAGAAAATGATCCTGTTGGCTGTTAATACAGTTGTTGAATTCACTTTCCAGACTGCTTGTTATGGCAGAAACCTGTTGGGATAACTGCTAAACAAGCAAAGTCAGGTTGCCAGTTCCTCATAAAGAACTTGCAGAGGGTTATCTGCCCCCAAGACTCCTTCCATAACAAAAAAAAAAAAACATGAAACTGATAACCAAAGCACAGATCAAAAACCAGGTAAAACAATGAAGAAGAAGACAGGAACAGAATTCTCTGCACTGTTTATTATACAGATTTAGTGCTTTTGTCCAAATAAAATGGACTCCATCAAAATAAGGTGTCACCAGAAATATAACTCATTTATACCATTCAGACAACCACATGAGCCAGATAAATTAATTGAACAATTAACTGATCAAAACATTTAAAAAGACAGGATACTACAAGCAAATAAAACTTGGACAAAAACATAAAAATATTGTTGATAAATATGTAGAAAAAAACACATAAGCACATATTACAGATTAAGTTCCTTTTAAGTAATAAAATATGTCAAAACTAAAGCAGCATTTTTACTTAAAACTGTGATAAATTAAATTCATTCATGATATGAAGGACAAATTATTTCATTGTTGATAAAAAAAGACATGTCTCTTTAAGATTTCGTCTTCTAATCATGACATTAAGTACATAGGTTTTAAATAGAAACTGATTGTTCCATTCACATTTTGGTTCTGAAGAAGTCCATACAACTAAAAAACGGATGAAAGCACTTAACCTATTCCTCATTTTATCATATTTTTTATTTATTTCCTGGTGGTTGTGTGTTCTTCAGTGGCAGTTCAGTAATTTTAAGTAAATAAATAAAAATAGCGCCCATGCTCGTTTCTCTGGAGCATTCACCACTTCCTTATTTCATTTTTAGTCAGGTTGCCTCAGTCATAGAGCAGCCCAGGGGAGTTTTTTTAAAGTGACTTTTCTGTCTTCTACTTTGTCATCTTACTCCATTTTAAATGCACATGGTGCTGGGTTGCTTTGAAAACAGTCTACTGATCAGAGTAAGCCAATTTATTTTCTTTCTTTTTTTTCTGGACTGCATATTGAATGAGCTGGGAACTTCACACATGCGTAAACAAAAGAGATAAATAAAAGGTAAAATAAAAAAACAGGTTCCCTATTAAATGAAGGAATACTTAAAATGTCGAGTACGACATACTCAACAGCTTTTAAGCGAACGTTCATCTAAGCAAAACTTAAGAATGTCAAAAGAAGGAGTTTCAAAATGTTATAGGTGGCCAGCCATCAGGAAGCCAATGGCTGATGTCAGAACATTCACCTTGTCTAGCCATTCTTACAGTCCTCCACTGTGGTGCGGTCTCATCGTTCACCCTGTGTAATGTTATGACAGTCTTCCACTATGGTGCGATCTTGTAGTTGGTATATTTAAGTAGGGTGTGTGTGGGGGCACAGTCCCCCACATTGGAGGGTGTTGGGAGTGAAGCCCCCCACTTTATTTTGTTTGTTGATTTTTTTTGGGGGGGGGTTAATTGTGTACAGTACATTTTAGCTGTCAGCCATTGGCTTCCTGATGGCTGGCCAACTATAAGTTTTCGAAACTGTTTTGACATTATGGGGTTTCGCTTAGATGAACTTTCACTTAAAAGCTGTTGGGCATGTCGTACTCAACATTTTAAGCATTCGTTCATCTAATATAGACCCAAAAAAAAGCAAAAAAATTGAGTCTATTTATTTTTCATAATAAAGTACACCACCCCAACTCCCGACTGGAGTCAGATTAATACTTAACAACAAAAACACCACCAAAGCTCTGCTATAGCTGCCACATTTTCTTTATTGATTCCGGTACCACGGCCCCAAAGGCCTTCAGTGGAATAACCCAATGCATTTTTAGCAGCTTTATATATTCCATCCTTACAAATAATTAATTAATTAACAACTTCATTAAACAATTAAACAATTAAATATCCCTCCAAAATTCACTCATAACAGAAAACTTAAAACCATCTCAACCCAGTGCAAACCCCAAATGAAAGTACAATGAAAGACTAATAAGATATAATACATATATAAACATATCTAAACATCAAATTGTGCAATAAACAATTTATCATACAATAAAACTTTTTTTGTATTTAATGAACTGCTTTTAACCTAAAATACCCATTCAACATCTAAATTAAGACCATTGGCAAATAAAGTGCCCAAATATATTATCAATTTAGTTTCTAACTTAATTAATTTTCTTTTAAATCATCCCCTATATTATTTTCTCCAAAGGGTTTTGCTAAGACACTAAAAAAGAAACTATCCAAGCTGCCATTATGTGCTTCACAAAAATGTTGGGCCAACGGGCTATCCAGTCTCTCATTTCTAACATCTCCCATATGATCTAAAATCCTTAATTTCACTTTTCTTTTTGTTTGTCCTACATACCATTTACATCCACATCCAATGATGTAGACTACACCACATGAGTTGCAATCAAATTCATTTTCAACCTCAAACTTCTTTCCATTTATTTTCCATCCATCTATATTTTTTTATTTTTCCACATACCTTACACGCCCTGCATGGAAAAACTCCCTTTCTTTTGACAGGTTCAACCTTACTTCTAAAAGTAAGTAATTCTTTTAAGTTGTGAAACCTACCAAAAGAAAAAATAATTTTTTCAGGGAACAATTTTCCTACCATTTCATCCCTCAACACAATGGGCCAAAGGTCATTTACTTTTACAAAGAAAAGGGGTTCAATTTTACCCCTTTCCCCTTCATTACTCCTACTGCTCTTCATTTTATTTTTATAACCTTCATATTTTCTATTCTTTCCTTTAATAAGATTGCCATTTAACTTATTCAAAGCTTCCGTTATACATTCCATACTATACCCACGTTTTAAAAATCTTTGCCTTACAACATCAAATTCCTTTTCCAAAACTTTTTTTTATCAGAAGTGTTAGTTAAAATTCTTTTGAACTCTCCATAAGGAATAGATTTGATCAAATGACTAGGATGTGCACTACCCACCTCCAAAAAACAATCTGCAGCTGTTTCCTTATGAAATTATCTAAATTGCAAACTACCCTTCTCATCCACATAAAATTCAATGTCTAAAAGCTGCATTTTTTTCTCTACTTGTCCTATAAATAAATTGTTAATTGCACAATTTGATGTTTATATATGTTTATATATGTATTATATATTATTAGTGTTTCATTGTACTTTCATTTGGGGTTTGCACTGGGTTGAGATGGTTTTAGGTTTTCTCTTAGGTTTCTGTTATGAGTGAATTTTGGAGGGATATTTAATTGTTTAATTGTTTAATGAAGTTGTTAATTAATTAATTATTTGTATGGATGGAATATATAAAGCTGCTAAAAATGCATTGGGTTACTCCATTGAATGCCTTTGGGGGCCGTGGTACCGGAGTCAATAAAAAAAATTTGGCAGCTATAGCAGAGCTTTGGTGGTATTTTTATTTATTTTTCTACTGAGCGGGGTGCAGCCCAGCAGCCAGTACCATAAGTCACCCCTGTTGAGTAACTTTGTTTTATTTTGCCAACCTTCTATATTTCAATGAAAAGAAATAGTATGCACTATAACAGAACAGTAGTATTGCATTCTTGATGTACATGCTATATCATTCAGTAATGCACAATGTCCTGCAAAAGTAGCACCATATTTAATGAGATGGTTATATAATACATTTAAGATATTTTCCTAATGTACTTCATTTAAATATAACTAAATACTGTATAATGAATTAAAATTTGGGTGCTACATTCTTCCTGTGGCAATGTAACCAGAGTGGAATACATGTTTTTCATCAGAGAAGAAAGAGTAGTATTACTATACTTAAGAATGCCTCATGAAAATGTCTTAGTTGTAGTACAACACTAACACTGTATTAGTAACAAAGTTTTCAAAGATTTTTTCCTTCTGCCATATCTGAATTTAAGAAGTCCTTGACTTGGCAATGGCATACTATGCAAGTGCTATTTGTGTGGAATTTTCTAAGCCTAGTCAAGTTATCGCAAAAAAATAATAATGCCCTGTATCTAAACAGGTCATTGAGGGCCAGACATTTATAACTACCTCTGTCCATAAGGGAAATGGGTGCCAGGCCTGGTGTAAATTTCCTATTCCCCATCCACTGGTCTAGGTTGCACTTAAATTGGGTAATAGACAAACTCATCTTCACATGGATGGAAAGCCTGTTCCAAAGGAAAGTCAGTCTCTGGAAAACATATCTGTCTCTTTGTCATGTTCTGTTTAAGTGACAGACAAATTTCTGGTCCCTGTACCTTGATTTTTGGTATTGTTTGACCTAAAAATATGCAGGAGATTCATAATTGTGGGGGTTGTGAATGCCTTGTAAGCCAGGCATAGATCACCCCTCAGTATTCTATAGGAGACTGAGTAGAGGGAAAGGGTTTAAGGTGCTCTGCCTAAGGCAGGCTTGTTACACCTTGTATTCTTTTTATAAGGAGCCTCTGAGGTCACACTAGTTGCTGCATATGCCTGGTCAGGTACATACTGAATGAAGCATTGTACTCTGATTAGTCTGTTAAGGACAGAGTACAGTGGAATCATGACCACTTTGGATCTAGAAGCCATACCCTTATGTATGAGTTGCACAACATAAAATGATTTCTTCATCATTATGGCCATCTGGTGGCTGAAGGTAAAGCTACTGTCTACGTGAGTATCCAGATCCCTGACCACTGGGTTAACTCTTAGAGGCATATTATTAACATGGAAATTAGCCAGGATGGTTGACTTCCCAACGGATACAATTATGTATTTCATAGCACTGAATTTAAGACCATGGCTTTGGCACAATTTGTTTCAGTCAAGAGATTTCCCTTCTTGAGCTAGTGTGTGTCTGCAGAGTCAAGGATACCAGCTTACAAATCATCAAAAACTTAGTCAGCCATAAACCTTCAGTGTTTGCTTCCACTTCAGAGAAATAGATGTTAAAAAGGATTGAGCCCAGTACTGAGCCCTGGAGGACACCGCTAGTGACTGGCTTCTTGGTGGAGGTGGCCTCACCTATTTTGACCTCCTGGGTCCTATATGTGTGCCAGTTGGCTATCCAGCAAGTGATAAAAGGGTTTATACCTAGAGTGGGATATTATATCAAAAGCCTTGGTCATGTCGAGGTTAGCTGCGTGCCTAAGCTGCGTACACAGTCTTGTCCTCATCTATTGCTTTGGTGATCTTCTCAAAGAAGCCCACCAGATTTAATAGGCATGACCTTCCTTTAACAAAAACACACTGTAATGGGTCAAGAATTTGCAGGTTACCTATGTCCTCATTTATCATGTCCATGATGATTCTTTCTGTGGCATTACATATGAGGCTAGTCAGACTTATGGAGCTGTAGTTTCCTGTGTTGGTTGTTGGATCTCCTTTGTGCAGGCTAATGACTGTAGCCATCTTCCATTCCTTGAGCACAAAATCTGACTGTAGGCTGCATCTGAGAAATGATTCAAGTGGACCAAAGAAGTCATGTTTCATGCTATTTAGTAAGCATCCCGCAATGTTATTAGGGCCCATTGATGCATTGTTTTTGGCCTTGGAAAGTGTATTGATGACCTGTAATGGTTGGGGAAGATTGCATTATATGGTATTTCCTTTGGACTTTGAACCTGTCAGCCAAAAGTTTGTAATGGCCTCTGGTTCAGAGCGGGTGATGCCACTTACGATAGGCTCTGCACATTTTTGTGTATTTTCTTTGTCATTATGAACATAATTGTAGAAAGTTTTGTGGTTGTCCTTTGCCTGAGAAGCTATTTTATCTTCAGATTTAGTCTTTGTAGTTCTGAACTAATTCATGTTCTAATTCATAGAAAAAGAAAGAAGGTTCATTTTGCTGCCTGCACCCACATTGGGACTTATATATACTAACTCCACTGTTACATAACAGTGAGGAAAAGTTCTGCTTCAGTGATGACTGAAAGTGGTTTGCAGTTGTTTGATTTTGATTGTTTCACATGAATGGTACCTGCGAGTACCTGCAAATTAACTGGTTTCAAAACTGCATATTGTGCAACATATTAGAAAGTAGCATTGTATTTTTGTTATAAGGGGAATGTAAATGCACAGTGAGCTGTAATTGAAGTAATACATTTAATTTTTCATAACATACTACAATAATGTTTTATAAATATACTACTTTTAAACAGAACTACACATCAATACATGGAAATAGTGCCATTATATTCCTATTGAATCATCTTACATAAGTGAAATACATGTTTGATTTTAGCACAAACACAACAAACTATAGTGCCAATGAATGGAAATATTGGCACTTTATTTCCCCTGCAGCCCTATAATAAACCTAAAATACATTTATTTTTAATCACAAGACTAGCAATAGTATTCTTATTATCTTTTGTTAAATGGCATTTTTACCTTTGATGGATAACAAAATAAAACTGACCAGTCAAATCTTTCAAATATGAATCACTTTGAAAACAAGCAAGACTACCAGTACATTTAAACAGTGCAGGGGAAAACACAAAATGGCAATGGCACCACAACAGCATGGTGACAACAATGATAATTCATTTGGTATTATTATGTATATAAAACTGTCTTTTGGCTTTTAATGATTGGCAGTGAATTTTATGGTGTCGAGTTGCCAGCCCCAACCTTCAACATTTTATCATAATAATAATAATCACTTCCTTAAGAAAGTAACTTTTCAATATGTCGTAGGGGGGTGCCACCTGCAATATATCTTTTGCCATATTATTTAGAAGACTGCACATTGATGAAATTATTCAGAAATCACTTTATAAACAATGATACTCGGTTTGCTTTGGAAATATAGTTTACCACTGCTGGTTTGGAAGCATCTTTTAATGAAACAGCAACAGTACTGTTTTGCTCTTATATTCAAATTCCTATGGTTGATAATTATATATTAACTCTAATGAGAATAACTAGGATCATACCATAAATAATTTGAGAGAACACATGCATGGGATAAAGCATTTGGGAGCTGCCTCTGTCTATTAGTAGCAGTCCTGGAGTCTGTGAGGTTTAGATCTTTTAGATCGAGTATTTTCTATGAGTCACATATTGTTTAGGCTTTGTATTCTTTTTGTATCTTTTAGGATGGCTAAGTAATTTGGGGATTCCATGACTACCCCTAGCTTGTAGTCATCTACAAACTTAGTTAGCCAGAACCCTTTGGTATTGAGTTTCACATCAGAAAAGTAAATGCCAAACAGGAGAGGTCCCAGCACAGCACCTTCGATGACTCCACTAGTGACTGGTCTCTTTGTGGACGTAAGTTCCCATATTTTGACTTTCTGCATCCTATCTGTGAGCCAAATGGCAAACCAGCAGGTGACATAGGGTTGTATTCCAGTTTATTCAGCTTTTCTACTATGCATGAATTGTGCTACAAGCTTTAGACAGGTTGAGTTATATGGTATGTGCTATTTTGCCTTCATCCAATGCTTTGGTCACCTTTTCAAAACCATCCAACATATTAAGTAAGCATGACCTGCCCTTGATGAATCCAAACTGAGATGAGTCAGGTGTTTGTAGGTTCCCTATGTCCTGACTGATTAGTTCCATGCTATGTCTGTTCATGGCTTTGCATATCAGGCTGGTCATACTTATGGGGACAAACCTTCCTGTAGACCAGTCATTTGGGGATTCAATGACTGCTCTTAGCTTGCAGTCATTTACAAACTTAGTAAGCCAGAGCCCTTTGGTATTGGCTTTTACATCTGCAAGAGACTAATCACCAGTGGAGTCACCCAGGGTTCTGTGCTGAGACCACTCCTGCTTGGAATCTACTTTTCTGAAGTAAAAGCCAATGCCAAAGGGTGCTGGCTAACTAAGTTTGTAGATGATTGCAAGCTAGGAGCAGTCATTGAATCCCTAAAGTACACAGTCTGATCCTGCCCTGTGGCTAAAGCCTGTTTGGAGTTTGCATGTTCTCCTTATGTCTCTGTGGGGTTCCTCCCACCTCCCAAAAACATGTTGAGCATTTGCATCTCAAACTCACACAAGAATGGAACTGTGGGCAGCAGTACAGACTTAGATGGTGCCCTACAGGGGGAGAGTTGTACAGAACAACCGTTTTGGGAATTTACTGTGGTGCGCAGTATCCTCAAGATAGGAGAACATGGATCACAGAGTGTGCACCACAACTAGGCTAGCCACTCAACAGTGTAAAAATATGTCTGTAGGTGTTTCAGTTGTGTTGACTTATATCACCAAATGGGCATGGATATTTGCTGGTGATAAGTGGGTTGGGGACCCAGTCTACTCCGACCTATGCTAGGAACTAATGATAAAGGTGGGAGGGGTGTATCTGCCCCTATTCCCCAATGTGTGCCCACCAGAAAGCCCAGCAGCCCTGGGTCAATAAGGTACTGGCTGTCTGATGTCCAGCTGCCTTTTTTGTGTTACCTGTGATTACTCTCCTGAGCACAAGCTGGATGTAAAACCACTCAGCCTGCCAAATATGGACTAAGAATTGCTATCTCAGTGTAGGTTCACTGGCAGGATGCTGCTTGGATGTGGATGACATGATGGTAAGGAGGAAGCTGGACATCCTTTGTATCCAGGAGACAAGGCAGATGGACAGTGCTGAAAAGTCACTTGGCTTGAGTACTCAGGAGAAGGATAGGTTAGAAATGGTGTGAGAATTGTAATTAGGGAGAAGCTTCAGAAGGCAGTGAGGGATATCATCAGAATTAATGACAGACTCATGGAAATCAGACCCTCCACTTCTAATGATAGGGCAGTAGTCATAATCTTAGCCTATGTATCACAGCAGGGCTGTGATAATGAGTAAAAAAGTGCGTTCAGACACCAGTTGCAGGACCTACTAGATAAAGCAGCACAACATGAATTGGTGTTGATAAAGGGTGACTTCAATACACATATCAGGACAGACATAACAGGATATGAGGACTGCCTGGGTCCACATGGTCAAGGCAACAGATAAAAAAGAAGGAGAGGCCATTCTAGAATTCTGTCTGTAAAATGGCTTGAGAGTTGTTAACACATGGTTCAGCAAGAGAGACAGTCACAAGACCACATACAAGAGTGGCCAACATACAACTCATGTAGACTTCCTCCTAGGAAGGAAAGGGCACTAGAGTAGAATCAATGATTGCAAAGTTATCCTCAGTTAAACAGTCAGCCCACAGTATAAACCACTGGTTGCCACAGTCATCTCTAAGCAGTAGTCAGATAAGGCTCTAAGGTCAAAAGAGACCAGGCTCAAGACCTGGAAGTTGACTGAAGAGAAAACACAACAGTTCAAGAAATTACTCAGGGCTCTAGCACCGCAAGAAGAAGAGGACATAGGTGGAATAGAAAAGAATGGCAGTGCCTCAAAACAGCATGTGTGAGGACTACAGTTCAGAGATGCAGCCATGACAGATATGGAAATAAGGTACAGGAAAAGCTGGGACTGGAATACAGAAGTCCAGAAGTCATCAAAAGTAAGAAGGAGTGCAGGAAAAATTGGGAGGACCAGGCCTGGAAGGAATACTGGTTGGCTAACAAAGCGACTAAGACAGGAGCTGCAATAGCAAAGAATGAGGCATCTGAGGCACTCTACCAGCTTCTGGAAAGTGATTCTGTAGCTGGCACAAAGAAACCATACCAGATTGCAAGGCAAAGACAGAAAGATAAAGAAGATAGTCCGACACCCTTCATGTGGGATGTTAGCAACAACCTGCTCACTAGTTCACAGGACATCAAATTCAGATGGAGGAGTACTTCCAGCAGCTTCTGAACAAAGAAACCCCCACAGAAGCTGTACTGCCCCAGACACAGCCTACAAGAAGAAGTAAGAACAGCACTTAGGAAAACGAAGTCATTGAAAGCAGCAGGTTCAGATGAGGTCACAGTTATTACAGGTGTTGCTAAATCATGTTTCATGCTATTTAAGAAGTATCCAGGGATATTGTCAAAACTCATCAATGCAATATTTATAGCTTTTCATAGCACTTTTAGGACTTGGTCTTGTGTGATAGTTGGAGGTGAGCCAGTCTCAGGTATAGCCTGAGGGACAGATGGAAGGTAGAGAGAGGGGTAAAGTTAGAGTTAAATTTATTGGTCAGTACGTTCAATCTATCTTCAGCCTCAGTGTAAGTAACATTGTTTACAATCAGCTCCGTGTATTACTGTGTTGTGCTTTTGACAAACAAAACGAAAAAGTTCCTTGTGATTGTCTTTGGCTTGGGTAGCTTCTTAAGCCACAAACTTGGCTTTGGTAGATTTTATTATGCTTTTAGTTGTTTGTTTATTTCAGCGACAAGGGCTCTAACATTCTGGGAATTATTCTTCTTACGTATTTCTGCAGCCTATGTTACAAGCATATGATATCCAAATACACAGTGAGTAGCACTAGCTTGTGTAATAGATTCCAGCAGCTTCTGAACAAAGAAAACCCCACCAAAGCTGTACTGCCCTAGACAGGACAAATAGGGAAGCATACCCCAGGACTCATAAAGAACTGCATGGTGAGTGCTAAGAGCTGAGGCAAAAAGGCGCATTTCTGTGATTGCAGAAAATGCAATTCTGAGGCAGATTAGCCAGAATAAGGAAAAACACATTATTAGCTAAAATGCATGTCCCTGATTCACATGAGCTTACCACAAGTGCTAATTAGCACATTCCTGTGGTAATCACCTGTGGTGGCCCATGCATCACTTTGGCACAGGCATCCTCATTCATTCTCCCGGACATGCGCATGCACACACACACACACACACACACACACACACACACACACACACACACACACACACACACACACACACACACACTGCCATACATCATACCTGTTCTTACAAATATACAAATAGTCTAGTACCAATAGCAGCTCCTAAACATTGCTGTCTCGACTTCCTGTTGTCAAAACTCTAATATATTAACGCTACAAGAAAAAGAATTACGGAGTACTTGATTTAATTAGTTTGATCCAGTCATATATATTTAGCCATAACTGATCAGATGTGAAATTCAGATATACCACAGAAATATTTACTAAAGAAGACATAAAGATTTTTCTTAGATCCTCTGCAAAGTTATATCTGAAAAATTTTAATGACATTGCATAAATGCCTTGTAACTATGCACTTCACTGAGGAAAAATAGTAATAATTGTGCAGATGGCACAGACCTGAGGTGCTTTTGGTGTGGTTAGAGAAAAAGTTCTAAGAATGCATCTTACCTTTGTATTCTTCGCAATCTATGGATACATTTATTAAGAATGGATATGCATTGAGTAACAGAATAAGAGCTTCTTTGTTGTTGTACATTGCTGCAGCATGTACAGCTGTTTCTCCAACAGTCCCTAAAACACAAAAAATATTTCCTGTTATTATTTCTACATCACTACTATACCTACAGCCCCAATCCTAAATTATAGATTCTATATGATGACTAGTTTGTACATTACACAGTGCGGCAAGTCACTTGTATCTTCTTTGCTAATATTCTGAGTTTTGAATGACTGCATGGTGATATTTAAGAAATGGAAGTGGCATGGATCCTTTTTGCTTCTCACGTTATAATAACTGTTCATGACATGTATGTTCCTCCCTGGTCTGAATACCTTCATAATAGGACAGACCATCATATTCAATGGCACAAGATATGATGGACTAATGTTAATGTAGAAACATTCAGGATTTATAATTTTTGTACACAAGGGTGATACAAGGCTACTAGCTAAGGAGAGGCATTTAGCTTTCAGGTATCCAAACATCATAACAGTGAGCTGAAAACTAGTTCTTAGAAGGCAATGCAACCTCCCAAAATGGAAAGCCTCAGCCATGGTGAGGAGGACAGGGACAGTACAGAATTCAGTAAATGGTATCACTAAAGGAAGATGTTTATAGATACAGTTAGCAGAGAGGTGCTTGTGTACATTTTACTTATAAAAGGACAACGTATACAACATAATGACCAACATCCTGTATTACTTATCACGTATTCTTTGTGTTTTGGCATAGTGACTGAACATTGAAGCAATTATTACAACATTAGTCCAGTGATTTCTAACAGTAGACTTTTAAAAAAGTAATGCTGACTTGGGCAATGCAGTATTGTGAGAATAGGGAACTACATAGTGGGATGAGGTAGAGACGGGGGTCTAGGTGAATAAATGCAAGAAGCAAATAAGTGAGGCAGCATGAATTGTTAAGCACCTTGTGTTATTAAAACAGAAAAGAAGGAACATTAATATTTTTAAAGACACAGAAGGTTTAATTTTGTGTAGAATAAGTATATCTCTGAAACAAACAAGAGTAGGAAGGAGGCAAAATACAGAAAAGTGCAAGAGATCACTAAGTAAGCTAGGGATAGCGACAAAAAAATTGTGAAGATTCTAAATAAGACCATAAACATTAAGGGCCTTGGGCTGTTTGTGAAACACATCCCAACCAAACTTCCCTGAGATTTCGGAAAGAACCCCTTGCCAATGACAGGAGTTGTGGCAAAAAGTGAAAAGGTGATTCAGAGACATGTTAGCTGCAATGAGGAAAGAACTCATTATCTGCTAATTTGCATTTCTCTGATTTGCCCATAATTACTATGAGTGCAAATCAGCACTTTCCTGTGGTAGTCACCACTGGTAGCCAATGCATTGAGCTGGCACGGGCACACCTGCCATTCACTCTACCACATACACACACACTCTCTGACATATCTCTTAGGGGCATAGACTCATAACTATTTACTAGGCTAGCTGCCCCTGTGGGCCATTTAAAGCTTAGCTAATTTCCCTCCTAAAGGTGAGAATCAAACTCTGTATCTTGTGTCTATGAGACAAACATCTTAACCATTATACCAACCCCAGACATAATATAAAAAAATCGCTGGTGTCTAGTGCTCCCCACACCCCACATCTTTCCTGTTGCCAAACGTGTTCTGTTAGCTTTCTACATGCCTTTAAGGCATGATGTAAAGAATAACCTTAGTGTTTAGTGTCCCTTCCTGTCTCATGTCTTTCATGCTGAAAAACATCTTTTAGCTTTTTAAATGCCTTTAGAGCATGGTATCCCTTGTGCCAAGCACCCCCCCCCCCGGTACTGCTGGATTTGATCTTTAGTCTAGGAGAGTGTGGAGATATGACAGCTACCTTCTCAGAAATATATTCTCACACACACATTTATGCATATATACGCACACACATTTATGCATATATATACACACACACACACACACACACACACACACACACACACACACACACACACACACACACACACACACACGCACATACGCACACACACACACACACACACACACACACACACACACACACACACACAAACACACACACACACATACGCACACACACACACACACACACACACACACACACACACTTATGTTTACACGGTTCCCCTTCACAAGATCGAATGAATGGAAGCTCAAAACCCATAAGCTCGAGCTCAGAATCTCGAACTTCCATTCACTCGAAATTGTGAATGGGAAGTTTAGGGCTTAAAAAAAAAGAGTTCGCTTACCTTTTTGCAAGGGGCAAGGTCCCCCTGCATCCTCGCAGCTAAATCTAAATGCTCCGTGACCGCACTATAGCGGAGGACAGGGAAATCTTACAGTTTGCGCTTACGCATATAGATTTCCCTGTTCTCTGCTGTAGTACAATCTCGGAGTAGGAATATTTAAGTAGGGGGGTGTGGGGTACACACAAAACATTAGAAAGGTGTCTTTTTTTTTTTTTAGTTCCCCTTCCCATTTTCGAGTTTCTGTAAATTCGAGATTCTGGCCTTGGGCTTATGAATTTCGAGTTTACAGAAATTTGGTCATGTGAAGGGGAACCGTTTATGGTTCCCCTTCACAAGATCAAATGAATGGAAGCTCGAAACCCATAAGCCCGAGCCCAGAATCTCGAACTTCCACACGTACACATATTTATGCATATGCACACACACACACACACACACACACACACACACACACACACACACACACACACACACACACACACACACACACACACACACACACACACACACACACACACACACACACACACCATACCTGTTCGGCTAAACACCCTGGCATATACCTCTAACTGCATCTCTCCCATTGAAAGCAATGTGCAGACAAGAGCTTTTGGCTATGATCATTAATATGGCCAGTCATGCTAACTTACACATGTGAGCGATTTTCTAAATTGCTCAGCTGTGTAAATGTCTTATTGCAGGAATTTCCATGGGGAGAGCACATGGCTAATTAGCATAGGCTGCCCCCCTGAATGCTTCATTAACATATGTGGTAGACCACAGAGACATGGTGCTGCCCTTCTTCAGTTAGAACAAAGGAAAAAACAAAGCTTATGTATCCCCCATGCAGATGTTATATTCCCCTAGCTATAATGTTCATTGCAGAGGTTGCAACATATTGGAGAAAGGAGAAAATTCACCCCCAATACATGCAAAAACATTGAGTGTTTTTCCCGTAGTTATGCAGACTTTATCAAATCTTGCCATTCCTGAAGGGAAGGCAGTCTTCTAAAACACATTTGAAAGGCATGCCTAATATCCAGCCAGTGAAAATAACAAAAGAAAGAATATAAGGAGAAGGATCAGATGAGAAGGCAAGAAATGTAGAAAAGGCAAAATACAGTTGCAAGTACAGAAAACTCCTGAAACAACCACATGTTGATCAGGATCCGATACAAGAATGGTTAAGGAGAGGTGAATTTAAACCCAAAGATGAAAAGTTAATATTGGTAGCCCAGAATAGTGGACTGTGTACATCCATTAAGCATGTGGGAGAAACAGGCAAATTCACATTCTGTAAACCATGACTGTAAACAGCCAAGCATAATATTGTGGCAAGACTGTTGCATTGGGGATTGTGCCATTGGGGATTGTGCAAACATTACAACATTGAAGTAGCTGAGAAGCACTGGAAACATGAGCCATAAAGCATTATAGAGAATGATGAAGTTTATATCACATGGAATCACCATTACCAACAATTCAGAAAACAGATGCAAGAAAACCAGATATAGTAGTCCATGAAAAGAAGCCAGAGGAAGTATTAATCATTGAAATTGCTACACCCAGTGATTACAGTGTCGTATATACAGAGATACAAAGTCATAAAATACCACAGTTTGCAAGCAGAAATGAGGGGAATGTGGAAGAGGATATCCAGACAGATCCGGTAGTACTGGGTCTCATAAAAAGAATTTAAAGTCATATTTCGATACACTACCGATGCATGTAACTCCATACAAATTACAGAAGGAGTAAATTCTGGGCACATTGTAGGTGCTACGAAGAACACTTTTGGCTAACCTCAAAGACTGAAACAATACTAATTTCATGAACTTTAAAAACATAGTTTGACTTAGGAATGGAGAAATTAAACCAAGTAAAATAAAGCAATGATTAAATACCAAGTTGTTTAAAATACAACTAGCTATGTTATAAAATATAACAATATAAAGGTAATTTAAAGGCAGTTGTCAAACACTTTGGCCCTGATTCCAAAAAGAATTGCTCTCAGTGCAAGTGACCACTTACACTAAGAGGAGGCTGAGAACAGGTGTTTTGGAATCTGGTCCCCATAATAAGCCTAGTTATAGAATGGCCTTACACAGAATTAAGTCACTTACCCTGACAGCAGGTCTTTTGAAATTAGGGTAAACTTTCACTGAGAGGAATTCTTTTGGAATCTGGCCCTTTATGTAATGGTGATACATATTACTAAAGGCAAAAACACTTAAAAATAAAAATAAAAAAATCCAGTAATTCTTTGTGGAACATGAGAAATCCAGTTCATTTATATGTTTTCTTATCTTTAACATGTTATATAAACTTAAGATAAATATGCTATGATGTATACAATTCACCTTTCATTAAAGTTGTTGTATAATGATTTTTAAAATCTAAAAGACCTATTCGTTGGATTCAAACACAAGCCAGGATATTATCAATTAATTTATATAAGAAAACTGATGATGTGCATACATTCCTCAATGTTTTTTTAGTCTGACTATAAGTGGGTAAATACTGCCCAGTTTCAAGAAATTGTTTCGGATTATTTTTTTCTTTTTAATGAAAACAGAAACATTTCTAATGACCCTAGATAACTCACAGTTGAGAAGTATTATCTTCCAATTATAAATTAAAATGTTTTAATATAAAAACTATCTCCTGAACACATTAAAACAAAAGCATTTCTATATTTGCTTTGTATACATTACAGCATGTTAATTATATGAAAGTTTACATGCCAACAAGATCAGCAGGAAACTGTGATGATATGTTAACATACATATGTGTAAAAACAAAAAAAACAGTATCTTATATGAACATAATGTGTTTTGTCAAATTAAAAAAAGGTTTTCTGTAACTGATCACATTAAACTGGGCCACAAATGTAATAGTTTCAGTGGTAGTTCAAATAAAATCCTGCCCTCAATGAGTATCTTAGCTTACATAGTGTGTTTATACCATTGAGTTTTTTCATATTACAGAAAGAATTATCAAAAAGAAAAAAAATTAAGGTGTTTCTTACCATTGGTATTTCATATATGTATATATTTGTGCATGTGTGTATTTGTCTGTGTGACATTTTTACCCTTTGTATTGGATGTTAATTGGGATATTTTGCAGACACCTTAATCTTTATGGGCATCAGTTGAGTTTAAAGACTCTGTTTTGAATGATAGCATTCCACTTATGCTACACTGATGAGGTCAATGAAAAGGCCTGAATATAACCCCTAAGACTTTAAAAGGGAAAAAGTCATGGATGTGGATAGTGTGACAAAATACACTTTGTTCATGTAAGGTATTGTTTTTATTTCCTCTATGACCCTGGAAACCCATAACATGTATTTAAGTTTATTGGAAAAACTCACCATCCAACGCAATACCTTATTCATAGGTGACATTAATTACCCCGCTATTAAGTGGGAATCGTATACAACATCAAACGTGCAGGCACAAAGAATCTTGGAGTCTATAAACACAGACTCCTGGACCAGATTTTCAATACACCAACCAGGGGTGCAAACATACTGGATCAGGCCCTCACTAATAACGGAGAGTGTTCCATACCCACTAGTGTAATGTCTTCTCTAGTAAGGTCAGACCACAAAATTATCTCCTTTGCAGTAAAAATAAAGCCCAGAACCCCAGCTAACCCTGGAATATTCAGGAACTACTCTGAGGTTAACTTCTACTATCAAGTGATAATCTGGCAAAATTTATCAAGCCCCCATAAACCATGAAAACACTACTGCCTATGCAGAATTGTTCACAGAAGCCCTATACAAGCATGTACCCTGCATAGAAGCAGCTATACTCACCATGAAGAAGTACGGAACTGGCTTAAAAAACAAGCCACACTGGTGGAATCACACCATCAATAGGCTGTATAACAGAAGGAAGAAAATCATGGCAAAAATTAGGAGGCGTAGCACTCAGTACGATAAAAGCACTCTCATCAAACTAAACAAAAATCTCAGAGGACATATAAAGTCTAGCAAAGCCAAATTTGAGGCCATCTGTGCCTCCATATGTACACTAGTCAGGATCTACCAGACTTATAGCACATCACGCACCATGTGCATCTCAGGAACGTACTGGAAACAATGGGGGGGGAGCATAATACAACCGAAGATACACAGACCTTGCCAGTGCTCATGAACATGTAGCAGAACCTCTCATTCAATGTCTAGGTCATGCAACTTTGTGAAATCTCTATCTGTAGGATTTCCTACATCCAGTAGGTCATGTCATCACCAAGTCAGCATCAAGCTGACAAGCCAGTACTTCCACATGATCACTAGCACCATGACACATATGACCTACTATAACTCAGGGTTTGACAGTACAGCTACTGAAAATATAATATCAATTCAGCAGCATGTGTTCTAGTAGAAATGTGCCTCTGTTTAAAGTCAAAGGAAATGCTAAAAAATCTCTATCTATCTACTATCTATATAGGAGGGGCAGGAAGTGAAACCTGCAGAATGCAATGTGGATGAGTACTAAGAGATTTTTCAGCAGAATGTATTTCAGTTTAGCAATGTTAATGCTTACTGTGATGATGTGAAGTATTTCCAGCTATGCCAGGAGAAGTAGGGCAGTGGGTGTGTAACATATGCCAGCATAGCTATCCGAAGTGTTGTAAAGAATTATATGTCATTTGTATATCAAACTGATTTGCACAGGTGCTTGTGCTGAAAATGTATTTGTAAAGCTGCTTGTGTTAAAAAAATTACCAACAGTGGGTCCTGATGGACAGAAAAAAATAAATACACCTGTATGTTAGACTGTATTATTCATTATGTTGACATTAATATTGTAACAGAGGATACTGGAAGAGAGGAGGTAAATCTCAGTCCAGTTAACTTTGAAAAATAGTCTGAAATTAAATTACCAGGTAGGCCATAAATATTGTATTTTACAGTTCTGATTGCAGCCAGAGACGAATACCTGTAAAAACAAAGACTAGAAATCCTGCTGTATTGTCCTTAGCAGTGAACTATTTGCTACTCTGGAAGGGTGAAAGTGGTGAAATGGTTTTGTGACTTCCAGAAGCCCTATCTGTATGGTAAGACATATGTGCAAGATTCTGGTTCAGTTTCTAGTAAAGGGGGGTAGTATGTGAACCAGAAGTCAGATGGCCAGATGTATGTGATATCATTCCAGGACTAGATGAGACAGTAGTCTCAGAGCAGTCTGTTTTTGAAACCTGACAAAGTAGGATCTCTCACCCACTTTATCTTGCCTTGCTTTAGTAAGTGACCAGGGAATAGTAATTCTTTAGATCATTCAGGAAAATATAGTGAGATCAGTTAAGTACTGTCTTTTTTGTATCTGTGTGAATCTGTTCATCCGTGTTATTTTAATATTTCCTATAATTGAAACTCTGGTGTTTATTGTAAATAGACATTTAGTATTTTCATGTTCTTTTATAGTTTATTACTAAATATATTTAAACCTTTCATTGTGGCTGGTCTTTTAGAGAATATTTTAACCTTTGAGAGTACTTATATCTATTTGGTGATACTGTGGCCACTCCTGAAAGCCTTACTGCATTGGTCAAATACTACCATTTGTATTAGTACTAATTTTACTCAGTATAATTGGTTTCCTTGTAATAGCCTTAGAGTAGTTGGTTTTGAATTGTCCTGGTTGCAGTATCTACCTTATAGTCTGGGCAGAGGGGTATAGCTAGTAAATCTGTGGCAACCTTTCCCAGGTGTGTGTGTGTGTGTGTGTGTGTGTGTGTGTGAAAAGCAAATCTCAAAGTGTGTGTGTGTGTGTGTGTGTGTGTGTGTGTGTGTGTGTGTGTGTGTGTGTGTGTGTGTGTGTGTGTGTGATCTACTTGGAGCAGGGACATAAAGTACTGGTTTCACAGAGAGGGTGGTGGAGGACTTGGCCTGGGACACTCGGCTGAGGACTCAGTTCATAGCTTTGCCAGTGGAGAGTCTTATTGGAGGCCTGGAGAGAGACAAGGAAACCCTTATCCCGACCTCTGTGTGTTCCCTGTGTGCTTTTAAGGGAATTTGTGCTTGGTGCAGAGAGCTGCACCTGGAAACACTATGTGTAGCTACTCTTGTTTCAAATGAACATCCCTCACTGGTGTCAGTGCTGAGGATTTAGGCTCCTTGATTACTGGGTCAGAGAAGGGGCGTCACACTTACAACAAAAAACATGTTGAAAAGGGGGGAGGGGTAAGCAGCAGCCTGAAATTAATAACAGCTTTAAGGGCCTATTCAGAAGCTTGACTTTCATTTGAGTAATGTTATTGCTTACAATTACAGGAAAGAAAATTTACAAACAAATTTCTAATAAAAGGGAGAGGGGGAGTAGTAGCACAATAAAATATAATATACTATCAAGACCCTAACACACACTGAAAAAAAAACTTGATTAGATGACTAACATTAATCCTGTCATCAGCACTAATACTGTTGCCACTTCACCATCAGCATTGCACACATGGTGATTGCTATTACTTCTGATGACACAAGGTTTGTTGTCTATGACAGAATGAATTGATCTGATGTACGATACCTCAACAGAGAACACAAAATGATTTCTTATTTATCATAAATAAAAATCCAGAAACATTACAGCGTAAAAGAGAAATGTGATACAATTGTCCTTTCCTGTGCAAGGTAGCACCTCAGAAAACTGCAAGGTAGAATACAGCACCTTCACATCTTTACATAAATACAATATTTTCAACCTATGTAGTCAAGTAGTACAATAGAAATGATCGATTAATGAACCTTACAGCATAAGCAGTGCATTCTTATTTAAGTGCAGTCTCTAAATAAAACAAATTCAGAACTACAGTACATTTATATATTAATGGCAATTCCATTCACTGCTCAGATTTCAGTGACCAGTCAGACATGACTCTTAGTGTATGTTAAGAGTAAACATTCAATATATATGACATCATGGGACAGTTCACCACCAGACTGGTACATAATCATGTTGTGCAGAATGCCACACACATACCTCTCAGTTGTACAGATTTTTATGGAATGTCCAGATTTTTGCTACATACTTTTTTGGTTTATTTCTCATAAAATTATGGCTTTCTGGCAAGTCCTTGGCAAATCATTGAGGGATGAAGTCAGAAAATAATGACAGACATTTGAGTTTCAAACTTCATGCCCTTCAGAAAATGTATGCTAATGCAAAACCTGTTATTCTATTGACTTTCTAAGTTTGTAAGAGCAATATTTAAAAAGTACCCCTATTTTTGGGCTGTTGACCACTCATTGTTTGCGGCTTTGTCCAGATTTCTTGCTCTAAGAGGTTGAGAGGTATGGCCACACATGATAAACAACCTGCAAGCAGTAGCAGGTTCATACTGAAAGGTACCCCCAGACTCATCCAGGAAATGAAAATGGGCTTTCAGCAGGCCAATCACTCTCTCCATGTCTGGGATGGTGCAGTGTTATACCTTTCATCAGCAGCTCCCATAGGGTTCCAAAGAGGGGTCATGAGACAAGGCTCTAATAGATAGCCTGCATCACCTGGAAACACAAGAAAAGAAAGGGGGGTAGACAACAATGGAACAGAGGTTTAGTACTAAGCAATACATTTTTCAAGTAATAACTAAATGTATAATTATAAATATAGTTTCCACTTTCTCAAATACCCTAATGGCAACATCTGTGCAATTTATCACACCAGGCATCTCAGGAAAATGAGCCATCCTATATAAGGCAGGGTCTATATTAGAACACCGAACGTTCAAAATTTTGAGTGTTCTAATATCGACCCAAAAATATTGAAGAAACAGAAAACCAAATTTTTTCCTAGGGAAAGAATTTGGTTGTCCGTTTCTATTGCTTCGGTATTTTCAGTGCTGTGGTGGAAAGTTACGGGACAGGTTCAGGTAAGTGTGCGATTGTGTGGACGTGAGAGTTAGGGCGGGTTAGGTGAGTTAGGGTTAGGGCGTGGGTCAGGTAAGTGTGCGATTGTGTGGATGTGAGGGTTAGGGCGGGGTAGGTGAGTTAGGGTTAGGACGCGGGTGAGGTGACTGTACGATAGTGATGGACCTTAGGGTTAGGGTTTGGGTTAAGGTAAGTGGATAGTTAGTGGTGTATGTATAGTTTAGTGTAGGGTTAGGTGTAAGAGTTTAGGTGTATGTGTGTGGATTGCTGTTTGTTTGGTGTGCTTGTGTTGTGTGTATATGTTTTGGAACAGCAAATTTTTTCCCTAGGAAAAAATTTGCTGTTCTGAATGTTCGATGTTTTAAATTTTCGATTCATAGGGTTTGATATTAGAACACTCGACATTTTGAATGTTCGGTGTTCTAATATAGACCTATAAGGCATGCATGATTCTGGCTTAGTCCTGAGGTAAAACCGGAAAATAGATGTACAGATCTATATGTGCTAACAATATGTCAAGGAACTGATATAGCATACTTGAGTTGAAGCCTGCGATAAACAAGTCCCCAGTCTGTCGCTGGAAGATCCGTGTGGCAAGTATAATAAGGGTTATACATACGTTAGTATCCACAGATATAGGAAGGCCATGCATCCCCCCAGTTCCCATCTGTGGGCTATATATACTCACTTGTAATGGGTTATGATTTGTCTGTATCTTTGCCTTTTTTGCTGGTGAGTCCTGCTGGGTACAAGCAGTTTTGGCTTGACAAAGACAAGCAGCTCATACCAATAAATAGCTAAGTTGGCAGTAACAGTAAGCAATTTTTCCAAATGCAGAGTAGATAAAAAAGCTGTGATTTTGCCTTTTATAACACATCTGTGGATGCAATGGAAGTGCATCAAAAGATGACTATTAATTGCAAACAGGTAGGAAAAGCACTAATTAGATTAAGAACGTCTACAATATTTGTCATTTTAATTTCTTTACTCCTTCATATAGCCCTCACTTCTTACAGTAATATGTATCACTTGTGCTATTACTGGCGGAGAGTGGGATACTATTATCTCCTCTTAAGACAGTACTAAAGATCCAACTTGTGTTTTCATATTAGGGAAACATGACTTGCTATGGCATGAGTTTGCATTATGAGAATATTTTATTCATTGACGTTGAACAAATTCTTATATATTTAATGGAGACATACTTTATTTTAGTCTTTATATTTACACTTATTATCTATAGAGATTACATATAAAACCTGCTCATATTCTGATTGCAAAATGGTATCAATTTACTTTAAGCCTCCTCAAACTAATCTTATGAATACAATTTTTTCATTGCTCCCTGGCTAGTTAGTGAACAGTTAAAAGAATATATATGGGGAACATTAATCTATTTTGGACAAATCATTGCACTCAGTAAGGACTGTTGTTTGTCTTATGGAATTCATTTAAAGAATATGTTCTTGATTATACTAAAAGGTACATTATTTTTACCAGAAAAATATTAAGTATAAGTTATTACATGCTGACAAACACTTCTGAGGTTACTGTTATTGTACTTTAATCATGCAAATGTATAGAACTGTGGAAAACTAAGATAAAGGGAAAAAACTGATTTAGACTCCTAGCTAAGTTGAATAATTGGTTTTGAAGGCAGGAAATGATTTTATTTCATGGTGAACTAAAGTAAACTTCTGGCATTACAATGCTGAGGAAGAAATATTTTCTTATATGTATTGTAAGTAAATGGATCAAAAGGTAATTAACAATCTGATAAGCAACACATATTTTATAATTATTAGACTGAAATTTATAATGAAAACTGGCAAGAACGTGAAACAATTATGAAATCTAGATTTGACCCCCCCCCCCTGCCCCCCCAAAAAACTGTGAGATAATTAATATTCTTAGAGATTTGTCTGAGGTAATTAGTTTTGTAGACTCTCTTAAGACATATAAGGCACCAGGCTTAGATGGACTATCAGCTGAATTCTTCACCATGTATGATTCTGAACTAGGTGTTCATACTCTGCAGTTAATTCATCTGATGACTTTGCAAGAAACTGGCATTCCTGTGCTGCAACATACAGGGAAGCAGATGTCATTTCCACATACTTAAAAGGAAAGAGCAAGTACTATTCGAGACATCTGTGATACAGCCCATTTCCCTCAGGTGCTGGGGACCAGAGATTGCACTCACATTTAAACCACAAAGGGTATCACTCCATCAACTGCCATGTAGTCTGCAATGCACAGGATATCATCTACATTTGAGAGCCAGAGTGTGTCCACTTTCCCACAGGAACATATCAGATACTCCTGATGGATATCAAGCAGAACCCAGTGAAGTTATTCCAAGAATGTTACAAAAGTACATCAACCAATTACATACACAAATCTAATACACAATTCTGAGGGGGCATAGAGATGCAATTTCTGCTTTAGGTCCCAAAGCATGGGGAGTCTCTTAGGCTATAATAGATCCCCAAATTAAGCCGCCAATTGTGGTACGTGGCCACCGCCTAATATTAGTTAATCTCATCTCTGTGATGGCTTGCTCTTGAAGTGATCGCCAGGGATTCTTAATGATTACCCATGACTTATCAAGGAAGGCAGGCACAGTGCAGGCTTGGCCTCTTGATCTACACTGAGTACAGCCGGAGTTTTCAGTCGGGCTGCATGGGACATATGTTTGAGGCCAGTACACCTGTGTGATTTGTGGGACACTACACTTTTCCAGTATTGTTGTGGGCCCTTTTGGAGGTGAGATGGGGGTGAATTTTGCACTGAATCTATCTGCCAGGATGTTGGCAATATCAGTAGGTTCAGTATATTTTGTGCTATTTTGCACTAGTTCAGTGCATATCTGCGAGTTGCCACTAAGATTCTTAACATAGCTAAAGAAGGCTTTGTGGTTATCTTTTGAATCCTTGTCTATTTTTCTTTCGAAGTTAGCCTTGGATGATTTCATGAGGGACCTTAGTTTCTTACTGATACTGATCAGGATGTCTTTCCTTCTTGGGATTTGCTTTTTTTCTGAACTAGTTTCCTCCTTCTATTGTATAGCCTGTTTATTGCAGGGGTTCACCAAAGTGGTTTCCTTCTCTTAGAGGAGTGAGTCTTGGTTTTGCTAGGGATGGCACAATCCATGCATCCTTGTAGGTGCTCATAGAGTGCCTTTGTAAAGATTTCTGCATCTTGGGCAGTGTTATCCTTTAGCGTGGGGGCTGTGAAACTTACCACCTCTGTCTTAAGTAAGGTGAAGTTTGCTTTAGAAAAGTTTTTTTTCCTGTGGTTTCCTTAGTTGGGGTTGGTGGTGGGGTGTGGACATCCAAAGTGATTAGTTTATGGTCTGATCTAACCAGTGACGGGTTGACCTCCAGTGTGGAACACCTGGAGCCCGTGTTGGTGATGGCCAGGTCCAATATGTTTTCACCTATGGTAGGGGAGTTTACCAGCTGATCCAGGGCATTTGAGCTGATGAATTCCAGGAAGCGCTGGGCCTGGGAATTTGTACTCGAGTAGTTTTCCCAGTGAATGGTAGGGTAATTGAAATTGCCCAATATCAGGGTGTTCGGTAGGACCTTCATGTTTTCCAGTGTCTTCAGAAAGGTGGAGTGGTTGTCTTGGGTCATGGAGGGTGATCTGTAGCAGGCCACAATTTACATTGCAGATTTGCCCGATGGTAGTTGCACATGGATGATCTCAGAGGTATCATGCTGCGCCACTAACCTGGAGGTGTAGGTATCCTTGATGAATATGGATACACCTCCTCCTTTTGTGTTTCAGTCCATGTTCTGTGGCCGAAACGTGTGGCATGAGTTGTAGCCCAGAAGTGCTGGGGTGCTCTCTGGAGCCTTGAACCAGGTTTCAGTTACTGCACAGATGTCGATGTTCTCCATACTGAGGTGTGCTTCGAGAGCATGCATTTTGAGATTTAAACTCCCGGCATTGAGTAGCATAACCCTCAGTTTTTTGTTAATTGTGCTGTTTACGGAGGTGGGTTTGACTTTTGAGCCTTGCCTAAAAAAGGCACTATGGGGGCAGCAAGAGCCTTGGCCAGCATTCGAAAGCCTAGAGGTGACAGGTGCAAGCCATCTCTTGCGAAGCAATGTGACTTGTCGAGCATGTCGTCCCAGGCTGACAGACACTGGATCCCCTTTGAATGACACCAGAAGCTTAGCCAATTGTTGAAATTGATAATTTTTTCTTTATACTGAGGTATCATTCTTGCTGAGGGCAGGATGCTACTCAGGGTCAGGGTCATATCAGCTTGGGCTACATGATCAGAGAGCTCTTCCATGTGTCTTTTCATGTTGTCCAGGGAGGTACATCTCAGGTCATTCACACCAACATGAACAATGACAGAGTCATATTTGTACTTGTTCTGGAGTGATCTGAGTGCTTGTGTTATGTGGTGGATTCTGGCTCCCGACAGGCAGCTAACAGTAACCTTCTGCTTGTCCAGCCTAGTGAGTGGGACATCAGTGTGCCTGACTATAGAGTTGCCTATTACTAGTGTGTTAGGTATGTTATTTCCCCTTAAGGGCTGTGATTGTGCTGCACATTGATTTTGTGTTTTATGTGTTGTCTGGTTTGTGACAGGAAGTGCAGGTTGTTTGGGTGTTTGCTCTGGAGGTCTCTGATGCTTTTGCAGGTTTTTATTTAGAGCCTCCGAGTTTGATTTTGTGTGTTTATGTGTATTTTTTGCCAGTGCTGTTTTAGTAGGTCTGTGTGCGACAAGTGTTAACCTTCTGTCTGTTCCAGTCTTGGGTGGAGACAGCTTAGCTTCCATTTTGGCTGTATACCTGCATCTCTCGCATATGTTAGTGCTTTGTGGTAGGAGGCAGTTGTAACATTGCCTCAGGATACCCCAGATTCACCAGCTGGACTAGAGAGTGCACCTGAAGTTGCCCTTTGGTCATGCCTGAATAGTAGGGTGAGCTGCTTAGTTGCTTGGTTGGTGAGGGGTGAATAAAAATCCTTGCCCTGCTGGGCAATCAGTGTCATGGTATATTAGTGCTTGCTATTAGGTCTGAGCAAGTGCTGGGCTGTAAGATGCTTTCTGAGTGCTTAGGTTGAGTGTTAGACTAGTTTCAAGGGAAAAACTGAAGAGGAGACTTAGTTGAGCTGGGAATAATTTAACCGTAGTTAACTGGCACTGCCCAGTACGCAAAACCGTGCAAACACGGTTTTTATAGTAGGGAAATGAAAGAGACAGAAATTAGCCCAAAATGGCCAATAAAATACTAACTTCTGGGCTGGAACCACTCCTTCAGGGACAGATAGGTTGCTCAAAGCTCTCCTCTCTCACAGGTGAACAGAGAAACTTCCTTCTATCCAAGTAAGGTATGGGCAACTCAGAAACTAGTATCACAGCCCTGAATTCAGCACTAGCCTGAAAACTGGACTATACTAGCTTGGAAAGGTGGGAAACAAGGAATTTTTTTTTTTTTAAAAGATAAGGCAAAAACAGTAAAAGATACACTCAAAACAGCTTTAAATGACTACAAACAATCAGAAAAGGCTATCGCACTTTAGTGTGTAGCCTACAACAGTTAAATACATTATTTAAACAAAAAACAACTTTTTAAAAGTGCAGGCAGTCAAATAAATAAAATATGTGAAAGAAACAAGCTTTAAATCACAATAAATGCTGGAAAATCTGTGTTTAGGTGGAAAACAGTTAAGTACAGCAAGAAAGTACAGAAAACTGATACTTAATCACTCCAAAGTGTCTCGTCTAAGCTAGAAGGCTTGCATCAGTTTAAGGCTTTCTAGTGCTACCCAGTAAGTTAGTTAGAGGAAAGATGGGAAACTTTAGTCACAGTTCCACTGGCTGAATACATCTGGTGGTTCCCTGAAGTATAACCTTGTCATCTGTGCCAAACTACTGACTGTGTATGCCATTTTACATAATATAATTCTTAGAAAACAATTACAGCAGGGTGGCCCAGGACATGGACTGTGGTTCCCAGTACCAAAAGTGGTGGCAGTTGAAACAAATGAGGAGTCAGAAGAGGAGCCAACAGTGGCAGAAGACCATGCCAGAATGAAATGGCCACTATATGCCATGTTACTGGCTAAGACGCAGAGACTTGCACATACACTTACTACAGAACTTAGATAAGAGCAAAGCAAATACAGACAGTAACAGTGATGTATAGAAATATTACCTGGCTATCCTAAGCGTGAAACACAGGTAGTTCAAGGCCAGAGTGCTCTTACCATCATTGCCACAGGTGGGTGAGCAAGCTTTCTAAGAAAATACTACCATAGCTAAACAGATGAAGCAGACAGTAAGAATAATGATTTTTTACTTAGGAAAATCAGACTATATAAACTTATCCTAAAGCTCAGCAGATACAGATAGCAACAATGATACATAGAAACACAACAGCCTGTGCTTAACCATGCATAGCTTAGCCACTCTGTGCATCAGACATAAGCAGCCCAAGTCAGATGCTCTGACATATCTACACCACACTGGCTAACTATGAGGATGAGGATGTACCAGATGACTGGCCATGTGGATGTTGCCCTTCCCCTAACAGACGACCCAGAACAGACACTACTTGGTTCAGTTTCTCTTTCATCCTGTCCAAGGAATCAAAAACATGGCTCATTTAGTCCCATACGTCAGTATGCACAGCATGCAGTAGTCTCATAACCTCTCCTGAGGCCCTGGGGGAACTCATTTGTGCCTCTATGACAGCCTTGCACATATGTTAGGTGACAGCTAATGACACACCACCTCCATGCCTTCTCTGACTACCTCTGCCTACCACCCACAATGACTGGGGGGTATTGGACATCTCTGCACCTGATGCCATTGCACTACTCTGATCTATCATGCCCCCTCTACCTGTCCACTCTCAGATGGCTCATTGTCATTGGTATGTGTAGTCAGACTGGCTGTCCATAGTGTGGGAAGAAAATGTGGGGGCAGACTCCCTGTGTCTGATATTTCACTGTAGCCCCAGACTGTGCCTGTTCATCCCAACCATCATCATCAGAGGATAAGGATCCCCAACTTCAGACAGAGGTAGTTCCACAGTGCTGATGCCAAACAATGCTTCACATGTGAATACACCAAAAAATGACAATAACAACACACATGGCAATTATGCTCAAACACCACCACAACACATGCAAGTCCTATAACTTTGATTACTAATAAAAATAACTGGTACATGAAAGGTTTAAACAAAGAACTTGAGTGGAAGGCTTTTCTGCATTGTGTTAATTATTAGTTTGTGTTTAATTGTTTTAGTTAATTGATTAATGAAGTGATATTTGTTATTTAAGTGTAGCTTGTGCTACTGTGATGTTAACTCTGTGAAAGGCTTGCTAGCCGAGGTGCTGGAGTATTAAACGATTTTGGATTTTATGCTCCTGCAATTGATGTTCTTCGCTTTCTCTGTGGACTTTTATTTTTATTTTTTTATTTTGTTGTTTCGTGACTTATTAAAGTTAGACTGACATACCTAGGGCATCACTAGTTGAAATCCTCTGGGGCCTCTCCACCTCTGTCCCAACATCCATCACCACACTCTGAAACTCTGTGGAGGTGTCTGCACCCCTGAGTGATGCCAGGAACTCCTCTGTCTCAGTAAGTGGTGGTATGGTTTGCAATTGTACATGGATGCACCTATGGTCTGTTTGATTTTGGGTGTCATGTGCCAGGGTTCCAGGGCATATTGGATATCACCAACAAGTTGTCCCCGTAAGAAGTCACTCCTTGCAAAATAGTGGTATGGTCATGGGTATATCATATGTGAGAGCCATGATAACTGCCTGAGTTGCATACACACACATTGTAAATGATACCTTGTGCCTTACAGACCACCTGAGAGTGATATCCTTTGCATTTCATATATCTCCTTTCTGGTTCAACCTGTGAGGCCTTTATTTTAATGAGGGTATAGTCTATGGCCCTCAGTACCTTAGGGAATGGGTTACATGATATAAATCCCACATTATGTTGGCTCTGTCCTCTGGGGTACTTGGGAACCACTTATGCTCTCCCACACGCTGATGTCTGAGGTACCACCACTGTCTTCCCCAGGAGGTCACTGAAAGGTGTTTGTAACTAATATATGTAAAGCCAGACATACCTCAGTATCCTTTGGGATAGGTACTCCACAATTCCCATGGGACTGCAAATGAGGCCAACACATGTCCGCAGTTTCTTGAATGGTCTCCCTGTTAATGGGGTACAAGTCCACAATGCCAGTGTCATGGAGTCCATGAAATTTTAAGACTGGTTGGATGACTCTGGCCCTCCAAGGGTGACACTCTGCACTTTTTGCTGTGACATAAGTGATAGGAGCCCTTTGCAGACACACAGTTACTAAAGCTGCAGCAACTCCTGAAATGGTTTAATGACTCAATATATCCAAACATGAACATTCATCTGGGCTCAAATATGCAACAGGCACAGCTTCATTGTATGGCATTAATACTTTTTTGGAGTATGCTACCATCTTGTTTTGCCTCATGAACATACCCAGAAATGCTCATTTTAATAATGTTGCTCATTGCCATCTCATTATATGGCTGTTAGCGTATACCATGCCAGACCATACTGCTCAGCATAACAACATCACACTAATTATTTTTCTAAATCAAACACACTCTGCAAGTGGCTGTTCTTTATCCAAATTCAATTACCATGATATGACAAAGTTTTCTGAATATGGGCCTTAATTTTCTGGTAGCCTCTTCAAGTTCAATAACTGACAAATCTTTTAACTAATTTTAACTTATGAGTTCCCTCAGACATCAGCAATTAAATCAAGAAAGGTATCTGTTTGCTTAGTCACTGACAATATTTACAACATTGATTAGATCAGTATAAACTTGATTAAAACCCTTTTAATTGTTTTACTTGATTACAGTTATTCCCTTTAATTTTGATCTTGCTTACAAAACATTTTCACATTTTTTTGAGTTTGAGCACTTTGAATAAGTGGCCAGAAGGACAAAGAGTTTATTCACATTATAAATTTATATATTTAGCAACTATGCAAAATCACATTTAAATCATTCTGATGTTTATAACTTTCAATCTACTTATTTTCCATTGTATGGATCTTAATTTTTATTTCTTCATTATTGAACTTACAAATCTTATGATATTATAAAGATTTACTCATTTGTATCCTCGTAGCGTAACTTGTAATGCTGCCCACCTAAAGTGTAGAGACATATCAACATTGTGTTCCTTTATGTTTTCTTATGCCACTTGCCTTAATATGATACTCTTTTAGCAGTCTAATTGCAGTTGTCAATAACATTTCAGAATTATCTACACAGACAGCTTTGGGAAAGAATTTGACAAGTCAAGCTTTAGTATATCCACATAGTGATCTGTCAGCCATTTCAGATCAATTACCACATCTTCAACATTGTCATTTAATATACAGAAGATTACATTAAACAATCTATAAAACACCAGTACTTGTGAGAACTATAACAATAAATTATACTTTATGATCTAGATACAGGAACCTAAATTAATATACAAAATGAAAATGATTTACAAATTTAAGAAAAGCGCTAGTGAAGTATGCTTCAATATCCTTCCTCTTTCTATTTATAACATTTATCATAGTGCTCTAATTCCCAAATCACCTATAATGACTTTGGAATTTCTGAATAACTTTAATTAAATAATTAATATAACTGAAATATCAGAATGGCAGGATTCAGAAAGATGTACCGCAATGTAGAAGCCTTAACTTTTTTGTAATCTACTTGGTTATATATTTTCTTTGGCTATATTTTGTTAATTTAAAGTGTGACTGAGTCATGTGCTAACACTTGGATTTTCTTGTTATTAAATGAATTGTTAAGCTAAGAAATATTATATTATTGTCAATACAGCTGATTCTATGGAAGAATTAATGAATTATATTTAATTTTGTTGAGTCATCATTTGAAATGATTAATGTGTGACATGTTTACCGTTTTTAAGCAGCTACATTGTAATTAACATAGTTCTGATGGTGTGTTTTTCATTGATCAGATGAAAGAAGTAAACTATGTTTTATTAAACTCACTTTTTTATTTTCGTCTGTACCCATGGTAGAATAATATTTACATTGTATTAAATGACTTCCTACCGGCTTAGCTGAACCAGTGGTTATTTTTTTTTATTTTAATAGTTTTTGTTCCATTGAAGAACTTTAACCCATTTTTAAATAAATCAATAAATGAATGAAATCAAGCCAAAACAAAAAAAAAAGTTGGAATACTTAATTTTATATATTACAGAAAAATTCACAGACTTTGAATCTGAAAGACTTAGTAATGCAAGTGTGCAGGAGGAGTTTATTTGATAATGCGCAACAACTTCAAAGTCATGTAATTCACTTCTATAACTAAAAATATTACAAATGAGCACAATTAAAGACAATTAAACTGTAAAAATAAATTACTTTGCTACTTGATACTGTGTGAAAATAAATAAATAAATAAATAAATACATACATACATACATACATACATAAAATAAAACTATAACACAGGTATGATATCACTGGACCAGATGTGGACAGTATAAATCATGATGCCATGAAAGAACTTTTTTGTGAATTTAAACCATCAAAAATAGTGGTAATCTAAAAATAGAAAATCAAGTGCTTCACTCAAAGGCATCTTGCAGTATTTTTGTCTCATTCACCTTGGAGCCAATACATTCATAAGTTTACAGATAAAAAATAAAGTATTGAAATGAGGCTTTAGCAGTCTAACTTATGTCCTCTTTTCACTAAGAGTGCTATAATAATTAAAAATGTAGCTACTGTAAAAAGAAAAAAAGAACTGCATATGTTCACAGTGTCATGAAAACACTGTAGTCAGACCAATATTCTATGTTCAATGTTTGAAATAAAAACGAGAGAATACTAAGAATATTACAGTACTTTGTTACAGTATTTTAGCATAGACCATCCTAAGAGTATTCTATTTAATTGACTTAAGGTACAATGGACCCTTGGAGTTACAAATGATTCTTTAGGTCTAACAGTATTCAAAATGTGGGAAAGGTCTCCTGCTTTAATTAAAATTTTATGTGAAAAAGTTCAGACCTATAATCATTAAAATATTTATTCTGTTCCTTGCTTCTTATCCTAGATTTTCAATAAAAATGTTGAAATTCATGTTCAGATCTCTTACTTGAATTTCTGAAATGTTAAATTTGTCCTCCAGTTTAAAAGTACTATCCTTGCAAGGTCATATTTCATTCAAATCAGAAAGAAAACATTTTGTTTTCCAGATTCTGGCAGCAGCTATTATGTGCTGATAAGACATGCTACAATTATTGTACCGTTGCCTTTTCCACCATTGGTGGAGTATTGCTTATTTTAGTATTTTCTTCTTTATTAGCAATAGTAGTAAAACTACCCTTTATTCTCCTTTGTTTAGCATCTTTATCAGAAATATTAATTAGACTGTTTCTTCTGCATGTCCATAGACTTCATGCTTCAGATACTGTGATAGAAGGAAAGGTAAAATTGAACATTTTCTTCCCTTTTATCCATGACAGTTACACATGATGAAACTAGCCCACTTGTTGATCTGTTCAAAATATTTTAAATCATCTTTGATTTTTTTAATTGAACAGAGAGTAGCATATTCAACTAACATGTATACTGAAGGAGAACAAGCAACTTCAGCTACTCAATCATTGTCATTTTAGAAGGTCACTAAAGCCTTACTAATTTTCCAGTATTTCTTATACAAGTTTTTCATGAAGTATATATGAACTTTCAAGCTCATTAACAATACAAGACACTATTGTACTGAAGAACCATGTTCTTATATAATCTGCTTATAAGAAATAGATTTAGTTGAACCTGAATATGAAACATAATATAAATTGTTTTTCTAAAGCGTCTTCACCATTACTCCTTAAAGGCAACTGTATATGTGCAGTAATTCTATTACCTAAAATGATGGATATGTCCCAAAACAAAATATTCTATAACATTACAAAATTACAAGATAAAGGGAAATAAAGTGGCTTTTAACATACTGTAGTAGACAATAACTAACTAACTGATTAACTGAATAACTAACTAATGCTTAGTTTCTGGTTCACTGCATTTGTGCCTGTGTAGCTAATAGATGATTTAAATTCTTTCAAGGTAAAATATTCATTCTGACAACAGGATGGAATATGTGCTATTATTCTCAAGAACCTTTACTGACTTATTCCCTAAAAATGTTATTTCTATGTAAAAATAGACTAGCTTTCTACATAAAAAATTATCTTCGGTAGATATTTAAAATTCTCATGTTAATTGAGCAACCATCTCACTACCCTCAGTGCTTACTGAGTACTCTAGACATGACAAAGTTATCTTTTTAAACCATAGTGATATCACCTAGTGTTTATGTAGGATTTACCAAGTAATGCCTCTACGTGTCTAATATTTCCAGTTCAAATTTACATTAATAATTTCAAAATCATATTATGTGCATTGAAAGATATTAGCCTACTGTTTTTTTTTTTTGTTATAATGGATAATAAAAAACGCAAATCACTCTTCACTACATTTAGAGTTACATACAAAAATAGTACTTTATGTTCATTTTGAGAATTATGAAAATTGTCATTATTTTCATATTTACATATCTCAAAATACAGACATGGACAGAATTACCTGGACTCTTATGAAACCTCACAACTGATTGAATAAAAGCTGATGATGACAGAGTTTATGTTGCTTGTGTTTTTTTTTAAATTATTTACAAATTATTACAAAAAGAAGCATTTTCTTACTGTGACTTGCTAAGTTCAGTGTATAACTGTATTCAAGCATTACCACTATGAAAATTATTTTTTGTAGAACTATTGAGTTGCAACACTTATGGTTTTAGAAATATGAACACTTGTTTATACTATGAAATGATGCATTGGTTTTATCAAAATGCCCAGGATATATTCACTGAAAATAAGAAGATACCTGCCAGACGTTTCATGGAAAAGACAGCTAAGTTAAGAAAAGTGCACATCATTTACCTGACCATACTAATCACTCTGTATACATTTCATATCATTCACTTCATATTGTCTTACTGTATCACACAATGCAATGTTTGCCAAAATCTTGGACGTTTAATTTTTACCATTTAAAATCTCCATAGTTTAAGGAATGGTTAGCTCAATGAGAACTATTTTTTTAGAATAACACAAAAACAGGTTACGCACCATCTTTATATTGTTATACAGATGAAGACTTATGCAGAATGAATGTATTAAAAGCTGAAACAGAAATCTGAAACATTAAGGTCATGAAAACATTGGCTGATATTATTTTGTAAGCAACATACATGTCCATAAGGATATATCTCTAGTTTAACAAGTACAGATTAAACAAAATTACGCATAAGGTTACATCACTAAGATTTATTACAAAATGATGTATATAGTAAAGTAAATGACAGCTATACATATATATGTGTGTGTGTATATATATATATATATATATATATATATATATATATATATACATATATATGTATATATATATATATATATATATATATATATATATATATATATATATATATATATATATATATATATATATATATATATATATATATATATTATAACATCAAAGTAGTAAAACGTCGAATGTTACAATATCAAATCCAAAACAGTGAACGCTGAAAATAGCAAAGCTGCAGAACATTGAATTCTCTCCTAGGGAAAGAATTTGGTGGGCTGTTTCTGCCGCTTTGCTATTTTCTCCACTGTGGTGCGAAGGATAGGGACCGGGTTAAGGTAAGTGTGCAAACGGACCGGTTTAAGGTGAGTGTGGGAATGGGATAGTTAGGGACCTTAGGGTTAGGAAGCGGGTAAGGTGAGTGTGTGATAGTTAGGGGCATTAGGGTTAGGGAGCAGGTAAGGTGAGTGTGCGATAGCTAGGGACCTTAGGGTTAGGGAGTGGGTAAGGTGAGTGTGCGATAGTTAGGGACCTTAGGGTTAGGGTTTGGGTTAAGGTAAGTGGATAGATAGTAATGTATGTATGGTTTAGTGTAGGGTAAGAAGTAGGATTTTAAGTGTATGTGTGGATTACTTTTTTTGGTGTGCTTGTGTTGTGTATATGTTTCCTCGGAACATGTTCTGAGCTTTCAATTATATCACATTTCGACATTCCAAGTTCAAGCTTATGGTGTTTGATGTTTTGGGATTTTGATTATGTGATATGCACCCATATATATATATATATATATATATATATATATATATATATATATATATATATATTAAACTAAATAAAACATCTATGTACACAACAGAAATGCAGTAAGCATAAGGCAAGCACACAGAGTCCTTCTCCTTAACAGGAAGATCAAGGCAGTGTCTTTCTTTTTTTCTAACCCACTTTCAATTAGGCAGTCAAAACTGATGGAATTACCTGAAGCATAAACACCATAAGCATAAACATAAACTTTTATTACTAGTAGATGACCTTTTTAGTTTATTTATCTAATCATGACTACACTCTTTCACATCTTGGGGAAATCATAGAATGTTGCATTATTTTGGTAAAAATAAATGCAGCTATAATAGAAAATTAGAATTACCTAATTCTGGTTGGAAGAAATCCGCAAACAATCTCCATTTATGTGTGATAAAACCCATTTTGATGCTTGTAGGTGCACATTGTCCTGTCACTCAAGAACATTATCATAAAATCTTTGAGGCAATTGCCAAGGTAATCAAGTTTCACACAAAATAGCTTAAAGTTCTTGCTTTAAGCATCAAGACTACAGGTTATAAAATGGTCATACTGATGTGAATTCTGCCCTCAGTTTAAATTTTTTATTTCAGAACAACTGACAGGTCACCTCAAGCAAATCATTTCTGCTTTGACATGAAAACACTTCTTGAGTGTTCAGAAATTAAACTAGCATGTAGTAACGTATATGCCCTGAATCTAAAAGAGGTATTTTCCCATAAACTGCAAATGCAAATCAGTGCAGTACAATTTAGTATTGTTGTATACCTAATAAGTTATAATTATACAGTGAGGTAAACAAAAACTGAACTTGGTGAACAGCTTGACTCCATTATCCTTTTCAGATGGGCAGCTTCAAATACTAGAAAATATTGCTGTAGTTGAAATCTGTTATTACTCAGTAAGCTACTCTCTAGGTGACACTAATAAAGTATTCAGAAGTGTTATCGCTCAGATGATTTCTCACTGCTATTCTAAGGATGGCTTCAAATATTCCTTTTCAGATGACAGATTCAAAATTTGAGAAGAATGACATTTAAAGGTTCATGAAATAAGCATGATCCAATAGGCATATTGTGGCTTTAGTCAGTTCCCCTAACTCATTTCTTTAGGTTTTGGTATGCGATTGTTTTCTTCTCTTCTGTACTCTACCCCTTAAGAACTACATCAAAAAAAAACAAAAAAAAAAAAAATTCATCATATTTGAGATTCCAGATTATGTGTAAAGGGAAAAAATTATTGTGCATCCATAAATAAATAAATATAGTAAGCAACAAACCTAAAGAAAGAGCTCTTAACCTAGAGCTATATGTATACAGTCTAGCAGCACAGTAGAGAACGATACTTTATTGTAAATATATAAAAAATAAATAAAAAACATACTTTGGTACCATTCAAAATTTTTAAGAGAACCACAGACCCTTCATTCGCTACTAATTTACAAATATTCCCATGCTCTTTATAATACATACTGTGTATTCAGATAGTCAGGACTTCACTAAAGAAACTTCCACATACACGTGGAACAGTAACAAGTACTACCATTTTCTCTGCTACTAGCTCATCTTTAAACAGCTAACATGCTGTATTGTAGAATCAGTAAACAAGGCTGGGAACATCCCTGTCTTACAATCAAGCTGACAGGAATTTCTCAGAATGGTTGCCTTTAAACTTTGTTTAGACTTTGGGCCACTAATAGATGCCCAAAAATGTATGGATAGAATAGTGCTGAAACCCATTTCCTCAAAGTTTGAGAAAAAGTTCTTGTCTAAAAGCTTGATTATTTTTTCTGCATCCAGACTAAGAAGAAGTGTTGGAAGCTAAAGTCTAGCTAACTCATTCAGATAATACAGAGCTATCAGGATAGAATTCTGGATGTTTCTTATTAGGATAAACCTGTATTTGAAGTTTGTCTACTTGGACTAATTAAGGCATACAAAAAAAATTAATCCGAAGGACAAGATGGACAAAAACTATCCAAAGTTTGTGATAAAAATTCATATGATTGTATATGACCTGCACTGTGTAGTATTTTCCCAAAGCTTAAGAAAACATGAGAAAGTACCATCTCCATCCAAAAATGTGCTAAATGATGCCTTCATTTATCTAATTCAGCAAAAGTGAATATTAAATAAAGATCACTTGTAAAACATATTTCTAAACCTATGAGACTCCACAGTTTAACCTTGTGTAGTTATAGATAAACCTTCTAAAAATTCAAAAAACAAAAAACAAACTGGTGAAAAAACCACCCTTGCAACTGAGTTGAGTAGTGATGTATTTACAGTGAGACAAATGTGTGGTGCAGTTTGTTTTCTGAGGAAGTTGGTGCAGAGCTCCAACGAAAAGCTTGTTTTTAAGCTTAATAAAATTTCAATTTGGGTTTTTTCGTTTGTTGGCATTCTTGTTTACAACATAACCTGTGGATTATAAAGAACTTTGTACACATCTATCTGAATCCAGGAGTTTAAAGGCGCTGCACCTGCAAGGGTGGTTTTTACACCAATTTGTTTTTAGTTATAGATAATGCTTGTGTAAGTCTGCCTAACTGAATCTCAGACATTAATGGTTATTATCGGGACAGGCTCAGGTAAGACAGTATTTCACTCAGGTCAAAAACACACGAGGAGACTGAGTTTTGTGGAGTTGTGAATAATTTTCAAAGCAGCAAAGAAACTCTACTGTAGAGTCACATAATTACCTCTGGAGGGGTGATTAATTCTAATGCTGAAATAACTAGTAAATTGACAACAAAAAGAAATGATTAATTAGCCTGTCCCATTAAAAAAAAATCTGTAAGATAGGCAAAGTACTTTCTGTTTTAATCTTCTGACCCCCATACCTGTAAAGTATCTGGCCTACACCAACTGATCATTTCTATTTATTCCCCTTATTTAGGACTAAAGCTGATCATGCATGATATGGTCATCTGAGCAGTCATCTGGGTACTTACTGATGTTAGCCTAAGTTTACCTCTTTGAGGCTGACATTCATGCTTGAGAAATGAGGGCTCAGTCTTTGTAATATGTGCATACTTTCACATAAGCATGATGAAGACCATAGTACATTCTCACTGTTTAACATAGCCAGAGTGTATTTGCTGTCTACTAAGCAGAGTCAAGTCAAAGAATCCTCTAAAAGTGCAAGTATTGTAGCTGTTCAACCTTTTTTTCCATATTCTCCAAATCAAATGAATATGGCCTCTTCAGCTTTGTGTCCCACAAGCAGTCCAAACTCTCAAGCTCAGCCTTTGATACCCATTTTGGAGCTCTCAGTCATCTTCCTAGACTGACATATCTAAGCATGCTGGTAGGGAAATGAATAAGTCTCACTTTAGGATATACTTTACTCCCAGAATTAGGGAAGAAGCAAAATAAATAAATAAATAAATAAATAGGGAAAGCCTTCAAATTAGGGTCACGTTTATACAAAGGTACTATAAACTTAGAACTTCTAAAAAATATTCAGTGTTCAATGGGACAAAACAAACTTTACACCAAAATTGGAAGTGTCTCTACAAGGGTAAACTTTAAAGATATAAGGGGGATGCTAAATTTGAGGACTAGAAATGAGTGATTTGATAAGGAGGCAGAGGTTCCAGGTATTCCCTGAACTAAATAAGCATTCACTGGAAACAAAAAAAATTATGAATTCTAGCAGATGAGGAATGGACCAAGACAGAAAAAGGGGAAGTCAGGCATACACTGGCACAGAGTTTTGATGATATCCCAAAAAATAATTCATAAAAATATGTAGAGCTTGAAGTCAACCACTACCTCTCCCACTTCCTTTTACAAGTCAGAGAATCATACCTCTGTTTGTTCAGTTTTTGAGATGATCTAAGAGCTCAAACTTTTTACTAAACAGCATTGTCAAATCACAAATGAAAACCGAAGCAGGAAGAAATGAACCAAGAACATGGACCACCTACTACAGTGCTGATAAACAGACCACTCCAAGTCATCAAAGTTAGTATTTAATAATTGTTAAGTGATTTCGCTCCTTCTCATGGAACTTCATTGAAGCAATTCTAGTTACCATTCATTATGTAAATAAATTCCACAAATAGATCACATGCTCAGATTACACCCAAACAGTGAAATAGCAATTAATGAACAATTGTAAAACACCCCCTTCCAAAACTTCACATACATTTTTTTAAGTGCTATAAAACATAAATTTAATATAAAACTCTAGTCACACTTCAAACGTTTAAGTTTTAAAATGCAATTGATGGAACACATTTCATTCAGTCCTGGATAATTAGTAGCATCAAGTGACAACTCCCACCAAAGCACATGGCTCTCTAAGAATTCATAAAAAAAAAAACATGGGGTTCTTGTTTTACTTGTTCCAATACAAAAAACCCCATAAAAAATGCCCCTCATTATCCTCAATATGTTCTGACAGTGCACACGTATTCTTCTTTCTTCTGATTTCATAACAATGTTTATACATGCATTCCTTCAACTTTCTACTGTTTTTTCCCACACAGAGCACTAGACATAATTTACAATGGGCCAAATAAACTTTACCTTTAGAATCACGAGAAAAATGGCCCTTTGAAACCACAGTTTTTTTTTATATTAATACTGTCTGTAAATGAGATGTAGGAGCATTGGAGGCAATGACTGCACTTAAACATACTATTTTTTTGTTGTTGGACCTGGACCCTCACTTTTTTAGATGTTAAAAGACATCCAGTTTCCAAATAACTTTTGAGAGACCTATCCTTTCTATATGTAATCAAAGGGCCTTCCCCTACTGTTTTTTTAATAAATCAATGTTGTCATTGAACAGGCCCCAGTTTTTGTTTAGGATGTCTGAAACAAGATTACCGACCAAAGTAAAGGTAGTATTAACAGATTTCCCATAATTTTTCTATACTGTGACATTACAGACAGTCTTCTCATTCTTATCAACTAAAATGAATGGTAAATAAAAAACATTTTTCCTTTTCACCATAACTTTTGGCATAAAAAAAACATCACAAGGGTAATATCTCTTTTGAAACATGTTGACTAAGGTGTTACATTCTTGCATAAATACATCACATTCAGACACCATCCTTGCTAGTTGAACTAACTATCCCTTAATTACTGTTTTTTTCCTGGTGTTTGGGATGCCAACTGTTATAGTGTAAAAAGAAGTTTGAAAATGTAGGTTTTTCTATAAATATCAGAACAAAATTTATTTCCAATAGTCTTTTTAATCTCTATATCTAAAAATTTTATGGCACCACTACTCATGTTTTGTGTAAATTTCAAGAAATCAATGGTGTTAGTAATATATTCAATAAAATCATTTAATTTATCCTGTGTATCAGTCCATAAGATGAAAATATTATCCAAAAATCTAGTGTGTAGGGACCCAGAGTTTTGGAATGCACTATCAAACAAATGTATCATCTCCCAATGGGCCATGACAAAATTAACAAAAATAGGAGCACATGCCACCCCCCATTGCTACCCCTGTTTTTTGTCTGAACAGTTGCCCCTCAAAATAAATAAAATTATTTTTCATTACCACCTCTATCAAAGGAATTTAGTTTGAGAGGGGTAAGGGACACATCCCTATGTTTTCTGAAAGTGGCGAATAACAATTCTCTAAACCTACATTCTTTAGCATGCCATGTTGTAAGGGTGTAGATAGATTGAATCCCTATTGTAATTCTGAGACCCATAATTGAAAGTCCCAGAATTATGAAAAAAAAGTGAAAATATAGGTGAAGAGTGACTGGTGCATATCTCTGTTTACCTTTAAAGAGGCTTTTTTTGCTGGAGGCAATCCCACTGCAACCCCCTATAACCCCCTTTACTTATATATACTTAGTCTGGTCCCATTTAGAAGATCAGCTTTCCGAAAAGTTGAAGCAGTATGGAGACTATGGTACAGTGGGGATTGGGGAATTTACCTTTTTCCCACTGTAGTGCAATCCCAGAGTTTACATATAATTAACAGGGGGGTGGTACAGGGGGCTTACCCCCTTGCAAAAACAGAGTTTTCTTATTTTTTTATTTTTGAAATTATGGAATTTTAATCATATAGTCTTGACCATATGCAGTTCTATGTTACGTAATTTTGATGTTACAACATAGATCCATTTAGACATGCCTTACAGAAAATGGATTACTCCAAGACAAAGCAATCTCATGCCTAGTATATGTAAGTCCTCATTTTCAAACACCCAGTCTTACTATTCTGGAAATTGCACTTACGAGTCTCAAGATTTTAAAATTCTTACTGGTTAGATTTCTAAAAGACATAACACTAAGGAACACTTTTCTTAAGTGTCTAACGTAAGGTCACTAACACCACTCACATTCAGATTTCTACAGATCTTGTTGGAAGTCACACCAGGGATTTCAGTTCAAGTAACTTGGCTTAGACTCTACCATCCCTGGGCAACCCTAACACCTGCTTTACCTGTCCTGCTATCCTCCACTCTCATCAGGAACAGGATCACAAATATGATATTGCTCAGCTTCCATTTGTCAAAGAAATTTAAGACCTCACATGTACAAAAGGTTGGGTTTAACATTCAATACAGTCCATGACCTTTACTTTTCCAGAAAGACTATGGATTTTATTGCAGAAAAAAAAAAGAATTCAAAATGAAAAAAAGAGGGACAACAGGAAGGTGGAAACACAAATGGTGGCTGTATGTCCAATGACTATGCTAGGAGTAACCAGATTTCTGATAAGAAGGAATCATGGAGTGACACTCTGCTGCATTAAAGGCAAGTGCTGGGGAGTCTAGTGGTCAGGTACTGTTAGCGGGAGTGTGAGTCTGAGTGTGAGTGCGTGTGTGTATGTGTTACACACACACACACACATACACACACACACACACACACACACACACACACACACACACACACACACACACACACACACACACACACACACACACACACACACCTGCATTCCATTTAAAATATCAAATATGCTTTATGTGCCCTGAATCAAACATGCATAATTTTGAATGCATGGGTTTTTGAAGGTATGTGTGGGCATTGAGTTTAGGGAGTTTGTGTGTATGAGTGCATTTGGGTTATTTTTAGGGTTAGGAAAGGGGATGGTATATGAGAGTGTTGTGGGTGTGTGTGACTCTTAGTGGTAGGGTAGGGTTAAGTTAGAATATAGTTGTGCAATTGTCTGTGCACGTGTGTGTGTGTGTGTGTGTGTGTGTGTGTGTGTGTGTGTGTGTGTGTGTGTGTGTGTGTGTGTCTGTGTAGGTTTTGTATACTTTCTTTGTTCAAGATGTGTGTAGTGGCAATGCTATAGCTATAGTTGTTCCTGTGGTTTGGTGTAGGGTTGGGTTTAGGGCAAGGACAGGGATAGGGCTACGGTTATCAGGTATATTAAGTTGGCAGGGGTGCTTATATAAAGCTGTGGGTATTATTTCCACTTCAGTTGATAGGATTGTCTGACAGATTCTTGGACTAGATTAATATATTTGATTCTTTGAGTAGTATGGTTTAAAATGTGTACAAAAATTAGTATTCTTAAACTTATTTGTGATTGGATTTGAATAGATAGGTTGAATGTTGCCTCAAATAATAACTGAAAGCTTTGAACGTCAGCTATAATTTTGCACACACTCTGCATTTTGAAATGTACTTCTATTCCAGAACTGCCTTTGACATATACAGCTATTGATTTTTTTGTACCCGATTTGAACTAAGTAACTGTAATTAACCTGTTGTTTTTTTATCTTGTGGTCCAGTTCATGCCTGTAAAGGGTCCTTGGACCAGTGCACTTACTCAGTTACCAAATGTGAAATAAAGTTTTTAAATTTACATTTCAGCTGATGAGAAAATCATATACTGCTTGCTGATATAAAAATGACTGTTGAGGTTCCTTACACTGTACTGCATATATATTTACTGCAATACTGTAAACAACTGCTATGGACAGTTTCTAGCTTGCTTCAAGTTAATGACAATGGATAATAAAATAAAATGGAAGGAAGAGACTTCAGAGCAGAGTACCGCAAATTAAAACCCTTTATTGACAGAAATGTTAAGCGCTTTCTTCCATCGGTATGGTGGACTGCGGGGAAGACATGCGGTTGGGTAATGTTCGAAAGACATGCATGCGTAAATGGGCATGCCTTCGTTGAAGGTTGAGCATCGAGCTGGCACCTCGGCGTTTCGTAAAACAATCTACTGCCAATAATTAGCGGACCGGAGTTCCACTGTGGTGACCCCTTACCGGGAAAAAGCAGACAGAAAAACAACAACAACATTTTAGAGACTTGTTTAGAGGGTATATAATAATCAGTTAAATACAATAATTAAATAATTAAGTAATTAGGTGACAATTGAAGACTAATGCCACACTATCCCCAGGCCTTAACAAGAATGTTTCAGTTAGTAGTATTTTAAAACTTAAAGCTTCTTATTTCTTTTCTTGAGTGGGAATAATGCCTAAGGGGATTAGTTTAAGATCATTAGGGTTTGGAATGTAGTAGTTTGTTCATTTTTAACTGGGCAAATTATTTAGACTAAAAATTTGTTATAAAAGTTTTTTTTTATGTATGTGGAAGTTTGCCATGTAACCTTTTCTTTGCAATGAGTGTTTTCAAGAACCTCACTGTTGATTATCAGCCACCGACTGTTATTGTACTGTTTTGTTTGGCATGAGTTGTCTTTTAAGATTGTTATGGGTACTGTTGTTCTAACTGTTTTAATTACTTAATTATTTAATTATTGTATTTAATTGATTGTTATTTTAGGGACTTGTTTAGAGGGTATACAAGGTGTGTGTTTTTTGTACTTGATTGTTATAACGAAATCCACCATACCAATGGATGAAAGCCCTTAATGCTTCTGTCAATAAAGGATTTTAATTTACAGTACTCTGCTCCAAAGTCTCCTCCTTTCATTTTGTTTTGTTATCCGGTTTGTTTTTGTGGAGCATTTCTATACGTTAATGACAATATTATTGCATATAGTACAGTGATAATCATATGTTACAGTGTGTGTGTGTGTGTGTGTGTGTGTGTGTGTGTGTGTGTGTGTGTGTGTGTGTGTGTGTGTGTGTGCGTGTGCGTGTGAGTGTGAGTGTGTGTGTGTGTGTGTGTGTGTGTGTGTAATAAAACAAAAGTATGCAGTATTAATTTCAGTAGACAAAAATATATTTAAGACAATTATGTATGACAAATTAATTCTTTCTGGAGAAGTGTTCTTTATTTATAACTTATTTTATTGCATTTGCAGTACATTAATCATACTAGTATCATTCTAGCATTTCTTTTATTTAATGTTCTTATATGAAAAATGATAATACTAAGTTCACCTCTTTCATGTGGATCCACCATTTTGGTTTGTATTAATTCAATAACTTCTTGGATATCATTCTCTCTAATTGCCTTGAACAGAGGGCTCTCAGATCTGAAAATAAATGAATGATATAATGTTCATAATGTGTGCAATATCATTTCAGTATTATGTTTTAAATTAGCAGTACTGCATATCAAAAAATGTATATATATATATATATATATATATATATATATATATATATATATATGTATATATATATATATTTTTTTTAAGAACGCTATCTCGGTAGTGCTTTGTATAACAACTTATTGACAACTTCTGAAACTTACATTGTAGTGATTTACGGTCACAATTTTCTTGTGTTTTGCTTCCATAAGTATACTGATGAAATGTATTACAGTTATTAGCGTTATCACAGCATATCTTTTCATAGCTGAGTAGTAGGCTAACTGCCCTTGTAGGTCATTTTAAGCCTTGACCATTTCAATTTCAAAGGTGAGAATCAAACTCTGTACCTTGTGTCTGTGTGGTAAACACCATAACCATTATACCCCCAACCCCTAAAGATTGGCCCAAAACCAGGGTTTGAACCAGGAACCTCTAGATCCTCAGTCTAATATACCCCCAGGTAAGCTATTTCTGTCAGTTAGGACGTATTCTGGAATCTAAGTTGCAAATTTCACTTACTAAAGAGCATGAGGGCCATTACAGTGTTATTAGCATCATCCTGTCATGTAACTGACTAATACTTTAAAGGGAGTGGTAACTGTTCGAGCAATTCTGTACTATTTTCCAGCCCCAGATTCTAATGCCATGTCCAGTCTCATTCCAGTAATTTACTTAGTGGCATATTTATTTCTGAAGGGGTTGGAGTAAACTTTGAAAAATACTGCAACATACCTAAATAGATATATAAATGCTTGTTTATTTCTGGCTGAAGTAATTACAACAGTTCTGACTTTTTCTTTATTTATTTCAAGCCTTTTGAAATGAAGTTACATTTTTTTCTTGATCAGCTTGATATTAGATTGCTTCAGACTCAGTAACCAAATCAGACTCATGTTGTAGTCTACTCTGATTTAATCCCATATCAATAAATTATCAGTGATGCTAACAGTACTATGAATCTGGTCAATCATTTGCACAACAGCTATCTGAAACAAGCATTTCAGGTGCTGAAAAGATATCGGGCCGGATTCACAAAACCTCCGTGTAAGAGTTAATATGTCTTACACGGAGGCTGCAGTCTAACGGTATGACGTTAGCATGCCATGCATATTCATGAGGGCATGCTGAATCATACCCTAGGCTAACACGGTCCGTGTAGGAAAGTAGGGTGTGTGTCCGAATGCCGAGTTCTACAAAGGGACACGCCCCCAGAAGAGTCAGAGTCCTGAAAGTAAACACCCACGAGCGAGTCCGTGGAAATGTCAAGGAACACAACACCACACATGCCCTCACAGACTATAAACCCAACTGTAATGTAAAACGTAAAAATAGCAGTTTAATTTTTTTTTTATAATTTCCAAAATGTTTGCCTGTAGTTGCGCTCATTTGCGTGGGTATGCCGTCCGCTCAACCACAGTTAGCAGACATTGAAAAGCATATAAGATCTAAATATGCAAATTAAGCCAAGTAGCAATAGCGTAGCGGTAGAGAAGTTTGCCAAAGAGGAGGTAGTCACGGTTCGAGCCCCCACAACATAATTTTCCATTTTTATTTAAATAAGCATGAAACAATCCCCTGACATGTGTATATATATATATATATATATATATATATATATATATATATATATAAAACTATAATTTAAGTAAAATGTAATGAAATGGGCCATGTATTTCTTAAGAAATCCGACATAATAAAATATAAAAAAAGGATCATAATTGCCCATATCTTAGCAAGGCTTTAGCAAGATGAATATGGGTGCCCGTAGGTGAGCAGCGCTTTAACAAGCTTAATATGAGTGCCCATAGGTGAGCAGCACTTTAACACGCTTAAAATGAGTGCCCATAGTTCAGCAGCACTTCACCCAGCATAATATGAGTGCTCATAGCTAAATAACACGTTACCCAGCGTAAGCCGTTTGCACGAAGCTGCACAGCGCACCAACCAGCTTACCGTCGGGCAACATTGGGCAAGCTGTATCAAAGCTGCCTTTACACAGACACACCTCCTAGCCTGTCTAGACAGTAGTAAAATAAAAAAAGCAATACCCAGGGTCGAACTTGGGATACTGTGCACCATAGTCAAAGTACTGAACCACTAAGCCATGACAGTTGTACTGAGAAATGCAGTATTAGCATATATATAGGAATGAATGGAAATAGAAGCATGACAAAGCAGGTTTTTTTTAAGCTGATAAATATCCAAAATGGCCAATCACAGATAAGTGCGGGAAAACCGGCATATATAAGCCCCATAGGCGGGAATACACAGCATAACTGATTGTGGTATCCATTTGCAGTCAGGATGGCAGGTGCAGGAGAGGGAAGTCGCTTTAGAGCACAAAGGTGGGGTGTTGAGGAGTCAAAATATATGGTTTGGCTCCTAGTCCATGATAATGAAGCACAACCCATGCAGGGCCAGGTTCACTGGGGTGCGTACAAGGCAGAGGCGTGGAACCGGTTGGCACATGATCTCACCAGTGCCACAGGCATTCCGAGGACTGGTGAACAGGTCCGTCACCACCATGCGGACCTGAAGCGATGGAAGGAGGACCAACTGAACTGTTGGATCCAGGAGGCCCGCCAAATGCCCAACGCCCCACTACTGAGTAAGTATCCATGTAATTAAGTATGTAAGAAATGCTATCCTAGCCTATAGTATGGAGACGTATGTTCCAATATTACTTCCTTTATATTACAGCTGCAGGTGTTCATTCCGCGAATCAGCGAGCCTATGCTGATAGGCTGCTGAGATTGCGCCACCAGGCAGGTTAGTAATTATTTAGCTGGTATTGTCATAGAATATAAGTGAGACAGATTGTAAAAGAGTTCAGTGTTGTAACCCACTAATAAAGGTCAAATAAGCCTAGAAGAATGATTCTGCTAGTATTGTAAGATTAGATAAGTGATGCAGCCTGGAAAAGAGTGTAATGCAATCCAGTAATAAAGATTAAACAAGTCTCAAATAGAGTTTCCACCTGTATTGTATTATCAGATAACTGCTGCAGTCAGAAAATGAGTGGTAATCAATCAACAAAGGATCGACAAGTGTCAAATACATCCTTGTAAATTCTGCCATATGAAATAAGTGAGTCAGCTGGAAAGGGTTGTTGTAAACCAGTAATAAATGTTAATAAAGCCTAGAATTAAGTACCATTCTGAAATGTAAATATAAAATAATTGAGAGAGTGTGAGAAAGACAGTTTGAAGCTACCAAGAAAGCTGTAATAAGTCTGGAATAAAGGTATACTGCAGTCACGACATAATGAAATGAATGAGACAGCCACAACCAAAGAGTGTAATGTGTTAAATAAAATACAGAACATGGACTGTGTCCATCCCACAAATTGGATATGTTGCTGTACCCTTGCATTATGGAGATAGTATGGTTGTATGAAATGCTGAACATCCACAGCTGTCTAGACCCATATAAATCAAATGTAGCAGGATGCTGTACCTGAACACAGCCAGATATGAACATATATGAATAAAAATGGAATGTATATTAATGTAGAAGTAACATTCCCATCACCAACATTCCTAAGGTTACATACAGGAAACTGTACTAATACATGTAGGGGATATATATCTGCATCTACTAGGAATGTACAGCATATGTATAGGTAGTTTTAGTTGTTAATGTAAAATTTCTCCACCTTACTCTATTTTCACAAATGATGCCATTCCACACCAAACCGGGTATGTGTATTCATAATTAATTCCCATGGACATTTATCCTGTTGGTTCATACATATCTGCATGTACGTTGATGCATGTGCCCCATTCACATATCCAGACCTGATGGCCTGTTGCCACCAATCAACCCTGCATGCTGTTGGAATGTGCACTGTTGTTCTAAATATGCATGTGTTATGCTTGTTGCTCAATGTTCGGAATTCATGGGTGTTTGGTTAATGGGAATACTGATGCATGCTGTTACAACTAATTTTGAATGGTGTTTGTTACTAACCCAAAATGCCATAAAATACTGCTAAACATAGGACAACAGGGAAGGCGGGTTCCAGCGGACCCACCTCTCCCACCTCAGCTGGCGAGTGCACCTGGCACCAGTGCCCAGGCCGGGACCTCCTCCTCCTGTGGCCCTGTGCCACCTTTGGGTGGAAGTGCTGCAGGGGATGGGGCTTGTCCCCCCTCTGCAAGAGTGGCCGGAGGAGAGCCTCCACTCACCCTCCATAGGGTCCGGTCTGTGGTGTGTAGTGAGATCAGGCGTTCTGTGACTGATCCCCTATGCCAGCTTGAGGCGAGGGTGGCGCAACTCACAGGTGTGCCTGCCCGTCCTATCCAGCCCCCAGCACAGCCCCGGCCTGGGCTGTAAAGGTGCAGTGATAACTGCCTATGGGTGGGGATTTCAGTTCCACTGTTGCCATCTGTGGGCTCATGGGCTTGCGATATCCAAACATCCGTCCCCGTCATTTGTGTTTACCCCCCACATGTGTCATACTCCGCCCCTGTATGTGTCCTGTTTGTCTTGTCTGTTAACCTCCCCAACCTACCTCCCCAAATATACCTACTTCCTGTACCTCACATTCCACTCTCACCTGAAAAAAAAATAAAAAAAGGGCACTCTGTTCCCACAAAAAAATTATGCCCCATACATAGCTACCCAATTCGCACACATGTCCACTGGACATGTAAACTGATAATTCTAATTGGCAGTACAACATATTTTGTTGTCCTCACACCAAATTTCACACATATGCACAGCTGTTGCTGATAAAGAAATGGGCAGCTATGGGTCTTCCCTACATCCTTCCTGCACATCCCGAGCTTGTTTTCCTACTGTCCTACCCTCTTTGTGCCCCCTTTTTCACCACTTTCCTATCTCCCCATTTTCTTTTCTTTAAAAGAAATTAGCGTGGGTGTTAGTGGGAGAAAGCACTTTTAAGCAGTATTCAGTGGGTGTGCACTTGTGTGCGCTTAGCTAAGCGAGTGTGCGCTTAGCTAAGTGAGTGTGCGCATGTGTAAGCATTGTGCAAACCAGCGCAAACCCGCTTACAACTGCTTAAAAGTGCCTTAGTCACTCTGTATGACAAGGCCCGTAGTCGGCTCATCAGCAAAATAAAATACCCCTGTCAGTCTCAAACCCCGGACCTTGGAAACACTAGTCTGCATGAATTACCACTGAGCCATGGGAGATATACAAGAACTTGGTGCTGAAAGAAATATATCATAAAATACAAGGAGTGAATGTAAAGGGAATAGAGGAAGGCCATTACACAAAGCTTGTTCCCTGAATCTTTACTGGCAATTCTTGTGGAATTGCGTTACATTAGTGTGATAAGAGAAACAGCCATGCCAGGAGGTAATAATGTTACTGTAGCACTTTACAAACCCCACACAGTATCAGAGCAGGATAAACACCGCCATATTTGAATAGGTATGAGGCCAGACTTCCCAACTGTGACTGATTTACAGGGATGTCCCTGATTTGCAAAAAAATGTTACCTGTGCCACACTGACTCCCTGTGAAATGTACTAACAGTAGGCAGAAAGGTGGGGTATCCCACGTAATGGTGACTGTCAATAAGTTAAAGTAGACACTACTTGCATGTCAGAAATGGTGTAGTAATACATATGCTCAAAATACCCCACAGTCACAACTGCAGAATATCTGAAATATATCACGGGTGTATCCCACTGATATGTACCTTTCCCTGAGGCTGGTCAAATATATACCTGAGAGTATCTGAGGCCTGCAAGTGTTAGAAATACACAGACATATCAGCCTGTCTGCTGTTACACACTCTGCGAATAGCTGTAGAATTACTCCCACAAGCACACCCTCATGTAGGAGTACAACACAGAAATATCAAAGGATGTAGCCATCTAACAAACTAATGACAGTATAGCAGTTTACAAGCACTGCATGTGCCTGATATTCATAATTGTTAGTACAAAATACAAGGCCCTAGTACTGCTCAGCAGCAAAATAAAATACCCTTGTAAGTGTCAAACCCCAGACCTTGGGCTCACCAGACTAAATGCAGTGCCACCAAGCCACAGCAAACATATAAGAACTTACTGCTGAAAGAAATATATCATGCATTACAAGGAGTGAATGTAAATGGAAAATAGGAAAGCCATAGCAACACATTCCAGTAAAGACAAATATCAGGCCTTCAAGGAGTGAATGTAAAGGGAAAATAGTGAAGTCATAGCAACACATTGCAAGAACTACTGTTGTATACCAGTTAATCCACAACTCCCAAAGGAAAGTACATACTCCCATGTAAACAGTGTTAGCATTAGCAGGTGTGAGTTAACATACACACTGAGAAGAGTGAACTGGAAAAAGCAACAGTCAGGTTTCAGTACAACATGCATTTCAGTGGCTACAACACAGCCTTAGATATGAGAGACATACCAACCTTCTGACTGACACAACAGTGCCCACAGCAAACCAGTATGGTCCCCACCTTGGAAAACTGAAAGGCCTATGCCTACCTAACCTAACATTTTATAGCAGTGTTCTGAAATCACAGTGAGAACTGCAATTACCACACAGCAGGCTGCATGCAATTAGTAAATGCTGGCCAACAATTGGTGCAGAGGCCATCACATGCACATGTGCAGATACCTACAAAAGCAGCCTGTACTGCCAGTCCACACATGCAATAATATCATTGCAGCAACTGGAGGGAGAGAGAGAGAGAGAGAGAGAGACAGAGACAGAGACAGAGACAGAGACAGAGAGACAGACCAAAATAAAACAAAAAAAAAAAAAAAACCAAGCCAATCAGCCATCCAGGCAGCCAGCCATCCAGCCACCCAGGCAGCCATCCAGGCATCCAGGCAGCCAGCCATCCAGCCAACCAGGCAGCCAGCCAGCCTTCCAGGCAGCCATCCAGCCAGCCATCCAGGCAGCCAGCCAGCCAGCCATCCAGGCATCCAGGCAGCCAGCCAGCCAGCAAGCTAGCAAGCCAGCAATCCAAAAAAAAAAAGCTGTCAGAGACAAAGGTAATGTAAACTACATAATCTAATAATCTACATACTGTGAACCCTCCATATGTGTTAGCAGTCTGTATCTATATGTATATGAAGATGTGCATAGGGCAAGGGACATACTGCAACTGTTAGTGAAGGCTGGACATACATATGTAGTTGAAGGTTGCTATGTGCACATATCAATGTAGGTTGTAGTGTGTGGCATTGAAAACAGCATGCAGTGCAGGTATATGTCATGTGGTGGTGAACTTCTGTGGGACTGAGCCAGTGAGGCCTGCTACAGCTATATGGCTTGAGGACAGCATAATGCATTATGCACAACAGTGTGCAATATCATTACAGAATGGTATGTCTCACAACTGTTGCAGAAGTGATATTCCCACCATGAAAGGTGGGCAGTCCATGTACCTACATGTGCATGTATATGTACAGCAATGGATGTTAAGAAGTGTGTGTATATATATATATATATATATATATATATATATATATATATATATATATATATATATATATATACATATATATATATATATATATATATATATATATATATATATATATATATATATATATATATATATATATATATATATATATATATATATAGATATATATATATATATATATATATATATATATATCTATATCTATATATATATATATATATATATATATATACACATATATCTATATATCGATATACATATATATATCTGTATATCTACATATATATATATATATATATATATATATATATATATATATATATATATGTTCATAGACAGAGAGGTCTGTATAGTCATAGAGATATATGGATAGATTAATTTATTTATTTATTTATTTATTTAACATTTGTTAACCGGGAAAGTCCGACTAGGTTCCACAGATCCTGTTTTCAGTGGAGGCCCTGGGAGAAATGCTCCAGAAGCATGTCTTTAGAATAGATAGATAGAGAATATGTATATACATATAGATATAATAGACAAATACATATATAGATATAAATTTAGATACATACATGTATACAGATAGATATGAATGTCTATAGATATGTATATATATATATATATATATATATATATATATATATATATATATATATATATGGTTATATATAGCAGTGTGTATATAGATATATATACATATATGTAGATATGTATATATATATATATATATATATATATATATATATATATATATATATATAGATATGTATATATTGATATATATATTTATATGTATATATATAAATATGTATAGATATATATATAAAGAGAGAGTGAGAGAGGGGGACATGGGGGCAGATGTACTGCAACAGGTGCCTGGTGACCAAGGCATGGACAGAACACCAGTGTTGATGCTGCAGTACCATACCCCATTCCAAAACATGTTACCCACTAACTACCACATAGGTGGTTGCCTGCCTACCACTGGAGGTATCAGAAGGGAACATGGGACACAGGTGTACAATAGCCTCCCCTTTGATATCCACAGTAGCACACTAGTCTTGTAATCCCTGTACATGGTACGTGTCATCACAAAAGGTGTGTCAGCTAGGGAAATGTAAGTCAGTGTACCCCTGTACACCTCACAATGTCCTATGCAGTATGTACCTCTCATGAGAACTACAGCAAGTGGAAAGGCCACAGACATACCTAACAAAGACTGATAATGGCCACAAACACATTCCCTATGCAGACTGACTCACAAAACCACAGCTAGAGTGCCTTGCATACTGCCTACACAGAGGTTAACAGTGCTGGACATACAGAGTTATGTCACACCCATACCAGTTGGCCAACCACCATGGCAACACCTCACAATCCGTCCAGCCTACATGACCTAGGGCCCTAATCCCTGTCACTGCACTAAACAGCACATGCTGGAGGCACAGGTTTCTGTACACAAATATGCCATACCCTGGACTAAACCACCCAGCATTAACAAACAAGGCTCCTCATTAGTAGATGTCATACATACCCCTGATGAATGTCATGGAGATAGGTAATATGCCCTGTGAGTCACGTGTGTGTAACCATTTCACAGGAGCAAGTAAAATCACAGTACATGTGTACCAAAGGGCAGGGTAGCATATGGCTAGGCTGCCCTAGGCCCAGGGCCAATAGCATAGTACCTACCTATGACACAATGCACACACACATGTACTCAGTGCAATACCAGCTATGTGACATTGAATGAGTGTGACACTGACTGTGTGCAAGGTCTGTAAAGGTGTGATAGCTTAGCGTGAGTTTGCGTCTGTCATGGTAGTTGGTGTCCTTGGTGTGAGGCCAGAGAAAGACGTGTCAGTTACTGGGATGCAAACATAGTAGATTGGCATATGTTGTGCCGTAGTTCCCTGTGTATGACTGCGGTGTCCCATCATATGCAGAAGCAATACATGTATGCTTAGTAAGTGGTACTGCTGTTGAATCCAGCTCACATATGAACTGTTGTACTACCTGATGTTGTAGGCCTAAACACTACAGTATGGTGTATGTTCACATTCTGTGGTAACACTGTTTGGTGTGTTACCTGTAGTCTGCACAGATTACATACCTCATGCATAGGTATCTGTAAGTAGGGGCACACAGTACTATAAGGTACACAATTAATGCTCATCTGTGTCATCATACATTTGTGTGTTGTATGTATGTGTAATGTGTGTGTAATGATGCCTGTACCATGGCCGCAATCACATGTGTGATACAGGGTATGTGTGTGTGTACCTGGCAGCATATATACTCCGTGACAGCAGTATGCTGGCTTTAGTAACAACTGTGCACGTATGTCAGGTAGGGGTATGGCATCAAAGACTAGGGTGGATTACCGTTGAAACTGTATGTGTATTGCATTCATTGCATGGGACGACAATATTCTTCATCCATTAGCTTGATACATACCCCAGTGTGAGGTTGTGCATTGTATCCCAAACAGTGTGCCGAGTGCTGGTGTATACTAGTTTGTTGTATGGAGTGTGGCAGGCATTGTCAGACAGTTGTGGGCTGAGCACTGATATGTGGTATCGAACATGTGTATCCCCTGATAGACAGACAGAAGCTATATATGGCAGTGAAGTGATATCAGCACATTTGAATATTAAGTGTGCCACATGACTTGCTCACATATTTTTCTTTTCCTTCCTTCCAGGGTGATGGTGCATCAGAGAAATCCACCTTATACAGCAGCAGAGCATCAGGAGATCCACCAGAGCCTGGTGCAGAATTACTGTGTGCTGTTTTCCAGGACCAGCCAGAACCAGCGTCAGAGGGCTGCACTGTGGCAAGAACTTGTCTGTCGGGTAAATGACATAGGCATGCATAACCGGACATATGAGCAGGTACGCCATCACTGCAGTGATTTAATTAGACATGTCCAGCAGCGTGCGTCTGATATCCACAGACAACAGCTTGTTGGGGCAGGCTTCACACATAGGAACTATTAAAGATCACAGGTACATATCTGTATGCGGCAAACACATACCTGATGTGTGCATGGCAATTACTGTTATAATAATATGTCATACAATAATGAAAGCAAAACACACAACACATTCACAAACTGTGTGACAAACACACACATGGCATTTGTTGGATTCAAACCCCTACCTAACTAGGTTATGGCACTTTAGAGAGATGCATTAGCACAGCACGCTATTCGCAATACTGGATGATTTCCCTTCTCCTGCTGTATTTATAGGGTGTTGACATCATCAGTGTTTCCAAAGAAGAATGTACATCTTTTAGTGTGTTATCCCAGTCTTCAAAATGGCCATTCCTTTCACAAAGAATTGCAGACATACACACACCCCTGCCCCCCCCCACACACACAGAGCATTTGCATGATTCAAACCCCTACCTAACTATGTTATGATACTTGAGACAGACGCATTAGCGCAGCACGCTATTCGCATTACTGGATGATTTCCCTTCTCCTGCTGTATTTATAGAGTGCTGACATTATCAGTCTTTCCAAAGAAGAATGTACATCTTTAACTATCCCTCAGTATGGGGGATAACAATATCTGTGCATTCACAGAAACCTAGTTCAGGGTCACATATGCACACTGGCACTGCCAGGTTATGTTCTATACCATGCTTCGTGACCACAGGACTTGTGACACAGAACACAAGTAGGGGGTGTATCCATATACATCACAGATACACACACCTCTGGGTTGGTCCCACTGCACTAAGCATGACAGGCCATACATATACACCTACCATTGTGCAAAACTGCCTTTTGGTTTGGTGTGTTGTTCAGACCACCCACCCATACCCAGTAACCACACTTGGATTTCCTGGGAACAGTGTCGGATATGAAGGTCTTCACACACACCATTATAGTGGTTGACTTCAGGTACACAAATATTGACTGGGGATACTACTCAAGCCCTCAACATCACCCTACAGCCACTACAATTTGTGAATCCATGTGCTATGGCACAACCAGTCACCACACCCACTAGGGGGAATACATATTGGACCTGATCATCACCAACTTGGGGACTCTATGTTCCACACCAGAGGTAGAACTGTCATTGTTAAGATCAGACCATGATCACTTTCCCTGGACATCCATATCTCGTCCCCACACCCAGCCAAGGAAATCACTGTAAAAAATTTCTCAAAAGCAGAGTTTGCACTTGTGAAGACTGGGGTGGAATACTTCAGAGGCCCCGTGCTGGAGGTTAATACAGACCAATCTGCAGAATTCTTCACAAACGCATTGTATGAGCAGCTGCAGGTATGCATTGATCATGCTATCCCACATAAACCATGACTCCTCCAAAACAGGAGACCTGTCTGGTTGGCCCCAGCCATATATAAGCTGTACAACAGAAGGAGGAAGCTACTACATAACAGAGCAATATCCCACAGACTCAGATAGATCATAACCTCTCCTTTGCTAATCACATTGACAGAGAGTCATTGCTAAGAACTTTGTATAGCCCTCCTTCTCACATGGGTGTTTGCATGTAGATCATGTGAGGTCATTGTGGCCCTCTACTACTCACTCATCAGGACCATGTTTGACTACAATGCCCCTTTTGGGGTGTACCTTACCCAACACCTGCGGCAACTACAGTGAACACAACAGTACCTCCCCAAGAGAATCATGGGCTACACACAGATGTCCTATGCAGCTCAGCTAAAGGATCTCCAGCTCTACTCAGTTGCTTAACGCCTACTCAGAGGTAATCTATGCCTGACGTACATAGCCATTTCAAACCCAGAATTAATGGACATGCTCCACCTCATAACATCCAAGACCCTTACAGCTACACACTCCAGGGACGTAAACCTCAGCACAAACATAAATAGGACATGCTGCAGGGACAGATTCATTACTCACAGGCTCCCCTCACTCTGGAATTGAATCCCAATTAAAGTTAGACATAGCCCCTCACCAACCCTCTTCCAGCAAAATACAGCCGCATGGATGGGAAATTGCAAATTCACCCCTGGGATCTCCACTGTGTCCCTGCTTGACAAAGGCACAGCAAAGTAGCCTTAAAGGGTGCCTTCTGTGACCTACTTTACAGAGACACAGTAGGCTACTCTACTGGGGAGGCAGACACCAAATACACTCTGCCTAGGCTTATGAATTCCCTAGGGCAGACAGCCTAGTATTCACCTCTGCACCTATGTTTATGTTTGGGATGCACAATATTTGTTGCTGCTACTGTTTGCAGGTCTTTACTGCCGTAGCTTTCACAGTTTCTGTGAACAACTTGTGTATCTGCGTAACATGTTTGATCATGACAGGGTTCCGGTATATTAATATATGTGTCTGTTGTCATTTAACTGTGTGCACAGGGTGGATTGCTGGATTGTGGGAGGTTCCTGGCTTAACACATACAACTGCCAGATATGTGTGACTGACTGCTATACTCAGACATGGCCTAAGTGTGTGAGCATGCCCAGTTCAGGCTTTCCATGGTTTGTTGCCTGACATGTGTCTCATTTATCCAAGTGTGTGAGCATGCCCAGTGTGACCTTTCCATATGTTGTGATCTGAAATCCACTACATTTGTGGTTGTGTGTGAACATGACCAATATTGACATTAATACTGTGTGTGTTGGAAGTCATGTTGTGTTCTTACTGCCAGACTCCTTTGTGTCATAACTCAACAGGGATTATACTGTGCTTGCAGGGTTTCCATGGGATAGTTTGCAAAGACTTGGCAACATTCTCTCATACTGGCTGAACACTGCAATACTGTCATGGTGTAGTGGTTCAGTACTTTCACTATGGTGCACAGTATCATGGGTTTGAGTCCCATCACTGCTGTAAATGCTCATACTGAGCAGACCAGACTAGTTAAGGGCCAGTTGGGCAACTATGAGCATGTTGCATTGTGTTCAGCTATGGCCTACTTAAACCAGGCTTGTCTGACATTGCTGTGTATTCACCAACTTGGGTGGACATTGGCAAACATTACTCCACAGTGACCACAGTTGTACTACTTGGTGTGTGTGATTCTGTTCATAGGTTCATATTAGGCTATCTGCCCTAGGGCATTTATAATCCTAGCCAGAGTGTGTTTGGCTTTCAACACACATTGTAAGTGGAGTTTGCCATTACATTTTTCATGGTTAGTATACTGTGCCTCTGGCTAACAGTGACATAGAAGTGATACCCAGGGTAAACCTACAATCTCCCATCCACTCATCAGGATTCCTCTTGAAAAGAGTCAATGAGGGACTCTGGCTAACCTGGAGTGGGAGTTTACTCAAGAGTGGGGGGAGCCTCTGGGTTATGGATCTGTCACTCCAGCATGTCCTATTTATTTCAGTCCTGAGGTTCAGGTCTCTTGAGCATGTACCTTGATGGGATTCTGATTTTCCAAGGTGCGGCATGGCCATTGATTCCAGGTTGGACATGGCTTTATACATCTGGCACAGATCGCCTCTGGGCAGGCAGTATGCCACTGAGTGGAGCTGCAGTTTCTTTAACCGGGCAGTGACTGGCATGTGTTTGAGCCCTTTGATCCTCCTGGTGAGGTACTTTTGTGGTCTTTCCAGTGGCTGCAGGTGTCTGAAAAGGTACATCCCAGAAGGGGCATTGTACTCAATTATGGGCCTGATAAGGAATGAGTTAAGAGGCACAATGACCTCCACTGATGTAGATGTGATTACCTTCATGATTAGGTGGGCTATATGAAATGTTTCTCTGAACACTTTGGCCACATGGTTGTCGAATGCGAGATTGCTATCGACTTGGGTCCCCAGGTCCCTTATCACTTCTTCCATACTTAATGGGTTACTACATATGTAGTAATTTGTGGGCACTTAGTTTTTGACAAAGGGGAGGACTATACACTGTTTTGTGTTTAGCTTGAGGACATGGCTCTGGCACCAGTTGTCTGTTTCTATGAGGCCCTTTTGTAGGATGCTTGTGTCAGCTGGAGGGTCGATTATGGTGCCCAGTTTGCAGTCATCTACAAACTTGTTCACCAACAGTCCTTCTGTGTTGGCCTGTACCTCTGAGAAATATATACCAAACAAGGGAGGTCCCAGGACTGAGCCTTGTGGGATGCCACTTGTAGCTGGTTTGTGGTCTGACATGGCTCCAGCATTTCAGACCATGTGGGTTCTGTCCTTGAGCCAGTTTGCAACCCATCTAGTGCATAGGGGTTTCTATTGAAGCTGGTGATCTTATCTATGATGACCAAGTGGGGTACTGTATGGAAGGCTTTTGCAAGGTCCAGGTAGGCTGTGTGGACCACCATCCCCTCGTCAATGGCCTTGGTGACTGTTTCAAATGACTCAACCAGATTTAAGAGGCAGGATCTGCCCTTAACAAAGCCAAAATGGGTAGGATCCAGTGTCTGTGTGTCTCCAATATGTTTATTTCTGAGGTCCATGATGATCCTTTCCATAGCTTTGCAGACCAATCTAGTCAGGCTTCTGGGGCGATTGTTTGCAGTATCCGTTGAGGCACCACCTTTGTGGAGAGGGTCCACTGTTGCTGTACACTGCTCTTTGGGTACATATCATGTGTTAAGGCTGACATTGAACAGTGATTTTATGTGTGTGTTCAATTCTTCTTGGGGTTCATGTTGGACACAGCCCAGGACACCGTCTGGTCCCATTGATGCTGTGTGTTTTGCTTTGGAGAGGCTGGCTGTTACCTCAGCATCTGCGATGTCAGGGGGCCAGCACTCTGCTGGGATAGATATTTGCCCTTTTGGTGGGGAGGGGGGAAGAAGTTTGCACTGAACCTGTCAGCTTGGATGTTGGCAATGTCTGTGGGTTTGTTGTATTGTTTGTCATTTTGGACTAATTCTGAACATATCTGGGGATTCCCACACAGGTTCCTACAATAAGTAAAGAATGCCTTGTGATTATCCTTGTTGTCCTGCACAATTTTTATCTCACAGATGGCCTTAGACAATTTTATGTGTGGACATTGTTTTTCAATAATACTGGTCAGAGATGGCTTCCCTTTTTGTGATTTGGATCTATCATATAGTAGCTTCCTCCTTGTATTGTATGGTTTGTTTATGGCTGGGGTCCACCAAACAGGATGCCTGCCTTTGAAGGATTGGGTCTTGGTTTTATTTGGGATTGCATGATCCATGCATTCCTGACGGTGTTCATAGAATGCGTTTATAAAGGGTTATGAGGTCTGGGCCGTATTTTCCACAGACACAGAGGCTGTGAAGGATTCCACTTCAGTTTTGAGGTGTGTGTGACATATGCTTTAGTGAACATTTTTCACTGTGGTTTTCTGGCCATGGGCTGGGGTGGGAATGCGAGTATCCAGTGAGATTACTATCTGGTGTGATCATACCAGTGAGGGATACACTTTTGGTCTTGGGCATAGAGTCCCCATGTTGGTGATGATCAGGTCCAGTATGTTTTCCCCTCTTGTGGGAGTGGTAGCAAGTTGTTCCATACCATTTTGGTTTATAAATTCTGGGAACCTTTGGCCTAGGGTGTTGGAGCTAAGGTAATGCTCCCAGTGTATGTTTGGGTAGTTGAAGCCGCCCAATATAATGGTGTTTGGGGAGATCTTCATATTTTCATGTGTTCTCCAGTCGGCCAAGTGTGGTTCCTGGGTTTAGGAGGGTGGTCTGTAGCAGGCTATGAACTGGAAGGCGGTTTTACCCACTGTTGGTTACACATGGGTAGTCTCTGATGCTTCATACTGTGCCACCAACCTGGGAGTGTGGGTATCTTTGACAAATATTGATACTCACCCTCCTTTTGTAGTTTGTTCCATGTTTTGCAGCTGTAAAGCATGGTATGAGGTGTACCTGTGAATGCTAGGGTGCTCTTGGGAGCCTTGAACCAGGTTTCTGTTACTGCACAGATATCAACATTCTCCATGCTGAGGAGTGTTTGGAGTGCATGCATCTTGCAGTTTAGACTTCTGGCATTGAGTAGCATTACTTATACTTTCTTATCCCTTGTGATACCTATGGAGGTGGGTTTGTCTTTTGAGCCTTACCTAGAAAAGGCACTATGGGGGTGACAAGAGCCTTTGGCAATATCCAATAGGCCACAGGTGATAAGTGAAATCCATCCCTAGCAAAGCATCATGTCTTGTCGAGCATCTCATTCTAGGCTGACAGGCATTGAATCCCCTTTCACTGACACCAATACTTAAGCCAATTGTTGTAATTGATCATCTTGTCTTCATATTGTGGCCTCATGTTTGGTGAGGGTAGGATGCTACTGAAGGTCATCAAGTTTGCATATACGACATGGTGGTAAATGCTGTTTAGCACTACCTTACATTGCTTAACACATGGCAATCATGCCTCAGTTGGTGCTGCAGGGCTGCCTATGTCAGATGCACATACTGCACTCCCTATACATGTTTGGAAACAGGTAGTGTCAAGTTAGGCATCCCTTTTACTATATGTGCGAGTCAGAGAGAGGTATCATTTCCAGGGTTCCTACTGAGCCAGTGTATGTGCTATGCGTTGCCTCTTTGCCAAGGCCAAGGCATACTGAGCAAGCCTCCTTCTGCCTACTGGGGCAGGCTCAGGTTGTTCCTCCTCCGAGTCACGCTCTGCCTGTGATGGCCTTGGCACTGGTGGGGGGCTGTTTGGCCCAGGCCTATGCTGGTCCTGTTGCAGCTGTTTTCGCAGGATCATATTATGTAGCATAGCACATACCATGACAATTTGGGTACATGTAGTTGGTGAGTATTGCAAGGCTCCACCAGATGTGTCCAGGCACCGGAACTGTGACTTAAGCAACCCAAACACAAGCTCAATTACATTTCATGTTTGTGCGTGTGCCTCATTATGGCATTCTTGTTCAGGTGTGTGTGCATTTCTGATGGGTGTCATCAGCCACGACTCCAGTGCATAGCCAGCATCCCCCACTAAGTGACCATGTGGGATGTCCCCATTGGCAAATGTCTGGTACAGCTGCGTCAGATGCCAGATATGGGAATCATGGTAGCTTTTTACCAAAGGACTCCATTTCGTCCCCACTAACAGAGCAAATTTGGCTCAGTTACTAGTTGATCTCAAGTTATTCACCAGAGGACTCAACCTCAAACATTTTTTCAAAGGACAAACTTGGCAACCCACAGGACTGTGTAGGAAGAGTACCTTCAATCCCCCCACCCACCCACTTCTTAAGCTATACGAGGAATTAATTGAACAGGACTTGCGTAACATGTACGACAACCCCCCCAGACCACACTCAACCAACCTGAACACCGAAGACTTTGAATACATTAACAAGTTGTTTGAAGAGCATATTAGAATCATGAAACCTGATAAAGGTGGTGGTGTGGTTCTCATGTACGAGTCCGCTTATGAGGCTAGCATGCACCATGTACTGCATGATGACACCCAATACTGCCTCACGTCCGAAATGAATACAACATCGCACTTGCAAAATTAAATCCTCTTTGTATGACAGTTTGCTACAGGGATCCATTAATGAAAAACTCTACAATTTTCTACTTGTCAACAAACCAATTGTACCAGTTATCTTGAATCCCAAAGACCCACAAGGGCACCAGTCCATTGACCTTCAGACCCATTGTCTGTGCGGGGGGTGTGACTGAGCCTATTGCCAAGTTCATTGACCACATCACAAAACAACATACCCATGCCCTCACATACGTGTGCAAAGATTCATGGGAATTTCTGAAACTTTTCCCTGTGTCCAACTGCCCCCCCTCCTCCTTTCTGGTCACCATTGACATCAAAGACCTTTTTTCCAGTATTCCCCACTCTACAGGACTAGACTGGTTTAGTGACTTTCTCACCAAAGAAACGAATTTGGGTAACAACTTCATCAATCTAATTATTGACATGATGAGCACAGTCTTAAACAACAACTACATTTGTTTTAATGGGAACTTTTCAAACAGGAAAAAGGAGTAGCAATGGGGCCTCCTGTGCCACCAACTATGCCAATGTGGTTTTGCACAGATGGGAACAGGACTACATTTTGGCACCACTTGGGCAGAGTTTGTCACCTTCTACTGCAGATACCTTGGCGACATCTGCCTCATTTGGAAAGGTACTGAACTCCAACTGTCGAGTTTTTTGGAATACATCAACAGTACCACAGAGTTTCTGACTTTCACACACAACATCAGTCATGAACATCTGCACTATCTTGACGCTACCATTTATAGGGATGCCCAATCCTTGGAACTACACTCAAGGTTTACAGGAAACCCACTTTTTGAACTGTCTATTACACTATGAGAGTCAACACCCTTTTCATCAAAAGAAGGGCATAGTCAAGGGCCAACTTATAAGAGCATCCAGAACGTGCAGTAAACTCTCCGATTTTCTAGAAGAGACTCACAATCTACATGACATGTTCACCCAAAGAGGCTATCCTGAGAACTTGCTCAACTCACTAAAAGATGAAATCTTTGCCAAAAGGGATTCCTTATACCCCCCACTGCTTGGGCCTTGCAAGTGCAGATCCCCAACCTCATGTTACAACGGGGCAAAGGAATGGGCGGCAAATTCATTTACACGTTCTCCGACAACTCTGAACCAATTGGGACTATTGTATCCAAATACTGGTTTGTACTGGCTGGCAATGACGACTTCAGGAGTATCATTCGGACAAACCTAATTTTGAGGAAGAGGGGCAAAACCTCAAAGACATCTTGAGAGAAAACCCATTGCAACTACTCACAACTCTCACAACAACAAGGGCACCTTCAAATGTGGTGCCTGCAAGCAATGTCCTCTCATTGCAAACAAATCCCACATCTACCTTGCATCCAGACACACCTGTATCAGATCCCCTGTCACTTTTCATGTGGAACAAAAGGGGTTGTTTATATCGGCTCTGCACCACCTGTGGTGCCTTTTATGGGCAAAACAGAGAGAATTCAGGAAAAGGCTATCTGAACACACTTACGACATTGAAAGAAAAAGGAAAGCAACGCTTTTCAAACACTCACTTACATGTCCCAATTACAAGTTGTCTTTCATGATCCTTGAACAAGTGAACCCTAACATTAGAGGAGGGACTGGGAATCGACCTTGGAATACAGGGAGCTTGTCTGGCAACTCAAGCTAGATGCAGGCAGGCCCCGGGTTAAATGGCACACTTAGTATAGGCTCGGTTCTGAAGCTCAGAAGGGCTAGATTATAGCATGTCTCATCCTATTTTCACTATTTTTCAACACTGTTTCTTTGCCCATTGAACACACTTGCCCCAAGTCACCAAGTAGTGCAAATTCATATGCATCATTACATCTATTTTAAGGCTAACACAACAGTACTACATTGATTCTCATATTACACAGGACTGCTGACTTCAAACTCACTTGGATCACACACAGCTTTTTTAAACTTCCACTTGTATTTGTATTTGTATTTCTATCCAAACCTTTTGGACAAGCAAAGTTTTTAATTTCATCATAACACTCACTTGGTTTACCAGTCATGTATAAACAATGCAATGTCAATTTAACCTATGCACATTTTAATGTTTCATTTTATTATTTGGCTGTTTTTTGCTCAAAACAGTCTCAATTGTTTAATGCAACTCAGCTCTAACCAAACATGTGACTAATTAACATCCTCATTTAAACAGTTGCCTCACTGCAGGCAACTGTTTTTGACTGAAAGCTTGGCATTCTCCAAGCGAAAGCGCTTGTCTGATTTTGCTGTTCTGTACCTACTGACTTTGGATTTTACCATTTGGTCTGATTTTGCTGCTTTGTACCAACTGTCTTTGGATTTTTACCACTTGGCAACTAATAAAGGACTTACCTTTTTTACGAACTATTGTCTTCACTTTGCGGTTCTGGAACTACTCTTCTTGGTGTTATCAGTTTTGCTCTTATTTTTCTTCAATCATGGTAGCTTCCAGGGCAGCCAGCACACACATTCATTATTATGCCCTGGGCATCACACATGACCTGGCAGTTGATGGAGGGGAAGCCCTTGCGGTTAATGTAGGCCCTACCCCACTCACCGGCTGGTGCTTTGATGCATATATGCGTGCAGTCTATTGCACCCACTACCTCAGGGTATTCTGCTATTTGCTGGAAGAGATGCATATTGCTGGCCAATACCTCACGGGAATTGGGGAAATATACATGATCACCGACATGTGCTGACATGGCATCCAGGAACTGGTGCAGTACCCTGGATGCTGATGCCTGTGATATCCCCATCATATCACCAGTTGGTCTCTGAAAGGTACCTGTTGCTCGTATTCTTAGGCCAACACATACCTTGGTTTCCACTGGGATGGGTTCCCCTCTGTTGGTTCTGTGTGTGAGGCGTGGCCTGCACAGCTCAACAATTTGCTGCAGGAGGTCTCTGTCCACTCTATAGCGCTCCACTATCTCCAGCTCATGTAACCTCTGGTAGGTGACTCTGGGCCTGTACACTCTTCTCCGTCTCCTCACTGTGGGTTGTCCGGCAAAATTTGCATTGTCACCACCCTCAGCATGTTGCATATGTTGTCTTATAACAGCAATGGCAGCCCCTAGCATTTTTTGTCTGAGTGAAGCTTTTTCAGTTTTCACTTCTAGTAGCATATTCCTGTGTTTCAGAGTCTCTTGTGAGAAACAAACTGCACTGTTGTTTGCAGAGTTTTAAGTGCTGGGCTGGGCTAGGCTAGTGTTCTGCTGTGTTATTGCCTGATTCAGGTTGTTTTCACCTGCTAGCTCTACTAGTATCACCTGGTAAGCTTCCTGCTATTTGTTGTGCTTCCTTTTTCCTCTCTGTTTCCTCAGGGGGAGCGATGCACATACAAGCGCAAACATGCTCACAGCAACTCACACACATGCATACATGCTTAGACGGACTAAAACTTGCTTATTCGGGCTAAAACGCGCGCATACCAGCGCAAACAAGTTTACAGGTCTTCCAACAGCCTTATACATGCTTACTCCGGCTTAAATGCACGCACTCACGCTTCCACACGCGCACTCTGTCTTACTCGAGTTTACAGGCGTGCACACGCGCGCATACCCGCTCAGCAAGAAACTTTGGTGTTATCCACAGTATACACCTTCCATTTCTTGGCTTTCCCTGGCCTACCTGTTGACACACACCTCTTTCCATGATGTCTAACTGACACTTAGATGCCACTGTCCTCCAATGAGCTGCACTATTTTCATACATACCCCCCCTTGTGATGTCACCTATCTCCTACTCTGTTCCTCCCCATATCCTACTCCTACACTCCACTGACTGTGCTCATTTGCTATGTAAAAGTGCAATTCACTATCCTAACACTCATTTACATAGGATTGCCTACTAATGCTTAGTTACATGTCTTAGACTGGGCTTCTCCCCTTAGCAACCTCTACTCGGTGGCCATGTTGTCTTCAGCCTGCTATTCCCTTACATTGTAATTTGACAATTTTCATAAATTCCATGTTTGTGGCTTTTATTGCCTTATTTTATGATTTTTATAGCGCACCCTGTTTGCGCTGCGCTGCGCTACGCTTAAACATCAGAAATCGGCGAAAAAAAAAAAAATTTTATTTTAATTTTGCATCAGGGAAACTTTCCAATGGCCATATATTTGGCCATTGGCATGCTTCCTCAGCCATATGCAACCTTTATTTGGAGCTGACAAGGCTACATTGTGCTATTTGCAGAACGGTACTCAGTTGTCAACTGAGTACATTTCTGCAGCTAACACGTCTCCTACTCGGACAGGTTTCTGCTTCCTGGATCGCAAATTTACCTCATTTCCATGCCTTTCGGCTGCAAGTGAGGTAATTTGCATATCACAGCCCTCTCCGTGTAGGAGATGTGTTAGGAGCTCTCTTACATGCCCCTACAGGCTGTTTGTGGATCGCTCGTCGGACATGATGGCTGCATGGGGCCTTACTCTACTCGTAGACTCCGTGCAAGCCATCGTGAATCCGGCCCATCAAATGTAAGCCTCTCTCTCTCTCTCTCTCTCTCTCTATATATATATATATATATATATATATATATGTGTGTGTGTGTGTGTGTGTGTGTGTGTGTGTGTGTTAGTGCATTAAATGTTTAAATGTACAAAGCTTAAGGCTTTCTTCATATATCTTAATTCACAAAAATATTAGGAGTAATGCCAGTATCAAATATAAGGAAATGCTATGCATTAGGCATGAAAATAACCAATTTTCTCTTAGCAGGAAATGGATAATGTTCCTACATTATAGAACTGTTCAGGTCTTTGGAATCCATGCATATATGAATCTTGTCAAGCTTCCTATTAGCAACTATACTACTCTTATGGTCAGTGTGTTAATTTTACTTCTTTGTCAAGACATGCTCTTCATTCTGTACAATTCTATTTCTGTTTTTATGTTTTATTGCCACTGATACTTTCCCTGGAGCTTAAACCAAAAATACATCAGAAGAAGCTATTTGAATATGATGTACACCTGGAAATGTTGCACACAGAAGGCTTCTGTTTATTATATTTTAATCTTAATACTTCTAATGCTTGAGAAGGCATCACATTAAGTTCTGATCCAGTGTCTAGTTGTCTATTTTAGTTTCTCTGTTGAGATCTCAGGCTGATCCTCTTAATTTAAATTCTTTGTTACATTCTTATATGGAAAACATTATTTCAAAAAAAATTGCACCAAAAAATCACTTCCATGGTATGTTTGACCACACACATTTTTTTTCTGTCCTATTTTCATTTTTGACATTTTGTACACTTTCACAGAATTATGTCTTTGCCCGCATTTTGTATACAACTTACCCCGTACTGGGCATTTCTCCACAGTTTATAAGCATACCCTGTGTGCATTCTTGTGAACAAAAAAGCACCAAAAGTGCACGATGGTGACACCAATTCAAAGTTTTTAGCATAGTCAAACTTTAATATTCGCTATTCGTCCAACAGATTTCTTCAGAAACTAAACATAAAAACTCAGTCAGTTAACATTTAAATAATGAGAACAATGAAGCACATCACATTAACTGAACTCACTTACATACATACTTAAAGTACTAATTGAAAAATGTTTCAATAAAAAACAAATGTTCCTGTAAAAACTTCAACAAAAAAACCCTCTCTTATATAAAACACCAATAAACTGTCTTATAAAAAACAAATACTAATACTTCTTAGTGGTTACTTTCCAATTTAAAAAAAAAACACTTTATGTTCATAGCATCATTAAGACCTGGGGGGATGCAGGAGGCCAACCTGAATTGCCATTCAGCCTCTCTCTGAGCTACCAAGTTTCTAAAGTTGCCTCCCCTTAAGTCCTGCCTAACCACTTCCAGCACAGAAAAAGTGAACTTTTTCCAGTTAGCACAAACAGTGGAACGTTTAAACAAAGCACTATTAGAGTTTTTTTGTTTTAATAGCATACTCATGCTCCAAAATTCTCTTTCTTAAACTCCTACTAGACATTCCTACATAAAAAGCAGGACATGTGGAACATAAAGCAATATACACAATACCTACAGTACTACAGTCCGCTATACCAGGAACCATAATAGTCCTGTCCAAATGAACTAAAGAAATGAGGGGACCTTCAAAAATAAATCTACAAGTCCTACAACCTAAACATTTAAACATCCCCCCACCATATCCAACAGGACCCCTTACATCAGACACCTCTGTTGGACTCCAAAAGTTGTTTTATACTAAAATTATTTTTGTAAACAAAGGAAGGGCTATCTCTCAAAACTTTGGCAACATCAGAGTTGCCTGTAGTAACCTTTCAATTCTCACAAATAATATTACGTATGGCATAGGTGCTGACACTCATTTCTAAACCATACCTAGGACCATACAAATTATTATTAGTTACGCTAATTGAGTGCCCTGATGTTGACCCTTTCTTGTAAAAAACATGTGTTAGACTAGTTCCGATTGGCTGAAATTCATTGTTCTCATTATTTAAATGTTAACTGACAGAGTTTTTATGTTTAGTTTCTGAAGAAGTCTGTTGGACAAATAGCGAATATTAAAGTTTGATTATGCTAAAAACTTTGAATTGGTGTCCCCATTGTGCATTTTTGATGCTTTTTTGTTCATTGGTTTGTTATTGCACCTTTCCCTGGTACTGCTGTGGTGTTTTACCTGTGTGCATTGTACTTTCAAATGCAAATTTAAACACTTCTACAACACTTTATTAATCTTTCAGTCAAAATAATCTCATCTGTTCTCTCTCTCTCTCTCTCTATATATATATATATATATATATATAGTTTTATTCAATATCAGATATGCTTCTTGTATTAAGGTGCCACTCGACTGATCTTTTTGTGACATACACAGTTATGTCTCATGCTAATGAATCATATAACTCACCAAACTCATATACCTTGGCTTGTGCTTATTTTAACTCAGTAACATAAACACTGATGCTTTCATGTGGCCTTGTGTTCTTAGGAAGAACAATTGACTATAATGTAGATTTTTTTTGACTTACAATAGCTGTGAAACTTTTGTTTTATCATTTCATTCCCCATTCAAAATTCAAATGCATTATTATATATTCTAATCACTTCTTCCCTCGTTACATGCAGAAAAATGATATACAACATAAAGAATTATGATCAAGTCTCCTATCATATCCAGCTTATTATATATTTGAAACATGGATGCTAAGAAATGCCCCTTAAGAGCAAATGGCATGACATGGTACTACACAATTTTATAATGAATTTTTCCTGAATTCAAATTGCTGGTTATTGCAAAGTTAACAATAACTGTAAAATTACTGGGCTTTGTATTTTAACACCTGTGTTTTATTCATGACAGAGAACAGTTATTTTCACATTAGGGAACATTGTGGGTCAGAACACTATTAACCACAGTCGGCAAGGTCTATGTCTTTAGAGAATTTTAACAGTATAACTTTGTTCAGTACTGCTGCACTCCAGTGGCATCTGTGATAACCTTAGACTGATACAAAGCCATATCGCTCTCTCTCTCTCTCCTTCTCCCTCTCTCTTTTTCTCTCTTTCTTTCAGTTAACTAACCACAGCCTGTCTGTGGGTTAATAGCACAAATCATCCATACATTCTAACCAGTATCCTATTTTCCTTGCAGCTTCTGCCTTTCTTATATCACTTCACTTCACCCGTGGACTGGCTATTATTGCAAAGTCATATTTTCTGTTAATCAGACATCTATCTCACAAAGACTGCTTACTTAGACAGACTAACAAATCATAAGTTATATCTTGTTTTCCTTATTTGGATTAAGCTAATATGGGACAAGATAGATTCATAGGTTTGTCGGTGGTTACAAGGAGACCATTTAGGTACCTAGCCCAAATTCCCAATTGCCCCAGGGCACTGTCTTGATAAATGACTTACTCAAGTTCACACAGCAGGCAAATGAAGGGTGAGAAAAATCAAACCCTGTACCACAGCAGGGAGCTCATAGTCTTAACCCTCTCCTTTCTAACTACTGGACATCAAACTTGACAGTCCTGCTTGAGTTACACCTCTCATTCCAAGGTTTCTGCCTACTAGCTAAATCCTTTGCTACTTTCATAGTGCCTTTTTTGGCAGAGTCCAGTTAATGGACATCCCAACATAACTAAAATATCAAATCCAAAACATGATCACATTAAGATGGCTGTGTTCAGTGCCAGAGATCTCGACATCAAAATACCCAACCTTTAGGCTCTCCTACTTTTGGAATATATCCATATCTGTGTAATCACTAAAACTTGGTTGAAGTGATCAGAGAAGACTCCCTCCTTACATGGGTTTTGTGACTACTGTACCTTTAGATCTGATGGCATCTCTATTTGTGTGGGACTGTGTCACCTCTAGGCAGATTCCCAGAGACCCACAAATGGAACACATTGAGCTGCAAATCACAGCTAAACAGGAGCAGTTATCGGTTTACAGCTTGTTACAGAACACCCTCTAGAAAATCATATAAGGTTCTTAAGTGCACTTGATGAACTCCCTCTAAACAATACTCCAATATTTTAAGAAGACTTTAATTCATCCTCATTAAATGGAAGTACCAACTCCTCCAATGTGGGATATGCCCACAATGTCTTAGATTTAATAAACAAAAACTTACTCGAGCAGATTTTTAACAAAGCCTCTAGATGGCAGAATACTTACTAGACTATTGATCTATTTGGATATTAAGAAGCTTAACCTTACAGTCCCATGGTAGTTTTTATTCCTTATATTTTGTATATGAATAACTCAGAGATAATCAGAACAAGGATATTTTGGGATATTTATTTGTTGACCCTATATTCTTGACCTGATCCTTATGATTATAGCTTCTTTATGTAATATTTTCTTGGTATCTCTTTATCTGGTTATGTCAGATCATAAACTAGTTTCTTTCACCTTCCAAATTTGTAAACTGACTAAAACCACTATCTCAGAATTTGAGGATTCTGAATGTATTAATCTCATCAAACTTGATGATGAAGTTTCAAAATTCACTTATAGTAGCATCACCCCAGATGTTACCAAGGCAGGTAGCTTCATAATGAAAATCTATGCCCACTTTATATATTTATTTATTCTTTGTTGAGCACGTTAGTTCCACTAGATTAGTAGCCTCTTTTCAGGGGATACCCAATGTGGTATAGATACTGCTACTAGGGGACATTTGGTCAGGGCATCAGGAAACGTCGCTAACTTTTTTTGATAGGTGACATTGGATCTTTTACATCCACCTGATCCACCACCAATTCAGGCAGATCAAGCCTCAGCTTAAAGTCTCATCCAAAGAATGACACATTCAGGAATACAGAACCCCCTCCCCAGTGTCTGCAGTCCTCTCTCTGGTGAGTTAAAAGAACCCATAGCCTTCTGCAACAAGCAGAGTACTCTGCCTTTGCACCATTTACATTGCTAAATAACCCTTAGGTAAGTCAATAAATAAAACTGCTACATAAACCCATACTCCAGTGTAGGGAAATACAGGAAGAATGGCACCACAGTTCACTTCAGTAGGCTCAAAGGGCTACCATGGATTCTGCATTAATTTTACACCACCTCTTAGCCTATTGAAGTGAACTGTGGTGCCATTCTTCCTCTATTTCCCAACCCTTGGGTAAATGTATAGAACTGACAGTACCAACCAGATATAAATATAATGGGAACTGTAGAAAAAACATCCTGGTGGTCCATGAGCATAAACAAATTGTACAATAAAAGTATGAACACCCCTTAAAGTATACAGCAGGTCAAAAGACCCTCATATCAAGGATAACATCAGCAAATTGACTAAAATCATGAAAAATATTATTAGGTCTATTAAAGCAGCCCATGAACTTAGGTTAGCATCTGAAACTAGGTTCAATTACAAATCCTTTTTAGGCACATTAAGACTAAAAAGTAACACCCTACAGTGCTCTGAACTTATTCATAAGGGCACACTCTAGCATGATCCAGTAGACGTTGACAATATAACAGCAAACAAATTCAGTGTAAATTTTACCCCAAATGACTATCCAAAGTCCACTAATCCCAGAATCTTTCAAATAACACCATCGTCACTAAAGAACATGTACTTAAGGTGCTCTCTAAGATTATATAATACTTCCTCAACAGGACCTGAAAGCATACTTGGCCATTTAAAAAACAATACTAACACACACCCTGACAGAACCTGTCCTTAAACTACTTAACCGCGAATGTAAGCAATAGCTTTTTCCCGGGGGTTTGGCATGCAGCAGTAGTGATGCACCTCTACAAGGGTGCTGCCACCAAAGACTTTGGGAATTATGGACCCATTGGCCTGATGAGCCTCACTTGCAAAGATTTTGAACATATAACTGACCTGATAAACCATGATACTAAAAATCTCACTGGATTAGACTCACAGCAGTTTAGCTTTGTCATGGGTAGATCCTATCTAATGAATCCCGTAAATTTTTTCAAAAGGGTAACTCAGGCTGTTGACGGTGGCCATGCTATCCTTACAGTGTACCTTAACTTGGCCAAGACATTCAACAACATCCCCCATGCTAGCATAGTTAGTAAGCTCAATGCATTACAAATACATCCCTATCTAGTAGAATAGGTAGCATACTGGAAGACAGAACTCACACTGCACTGGTAGCAGCAGGTGCCTTATAAAAAAGCATGAAGTTGACCAGCACTGTCCCACAGGGCTCAGTGCTGAGACCTCTTTTGTTTGGTATTTACTTTTCTGATCTCCAGACCATGAACAAAGACCTCTGGCTAACAAAGTTTGCAGATACAGTAACTGTAAAACTAGAGTCATTGCCAAGTCCCCCTGTGGTGTCAAAGCCCTTCAGCAAGAACTTACATTTGTAAATACCTAGTGCATTAAACATGGGCCCAAATCAAATGCTAAGCATGCTATATTATTACATTTGGTAAACAGCCCTTTCTCCCAGGAAACAAAATAAACAACCATCTCCAAAATAAGAATGTTGTTAAAGACGTTGGAACTTGAGTTGATAATCCCCTTTCCTTTAATCAGAAAGTATTTCTACTTAGTACAGTTAATTGCCAAAGGAATGTTGTCCGGATTTAAATAGATCATTGTCTCTTTGTATTCAACATAGATTAGGCCAATTATTGCATACAATGCACCTTTGTGATGTACTTCACTGGACATATCAAACAGCTAGAAACACCTGCGAGGTTCCCAGCCAAGAAAATTGCAGCCTCAAAACCCCTAAGCTACCACAAATTACTGGAAGCACTGTCCCTTTGTTCAGTATATTATATACTTTTGAGGAACACCTATGCCTTGCCTTCTATGCCATTATATACACATTGACCTTGGATCTGTTGTTTCTCCACAAATCAAACAGACACACAAATACCACAACCAGATATCTACATTTTCATCCGCAAAGAAACTGAACGTGGTAGAGAGTGACAGGTTCATTACCCAGTAGACTCCCATTGCAATTCAAGCAATGTAATGCATTATCTTCCTTCAAACAGGAGCTAGATGATTGGATGGGTATTCACAAATTCACCCCTCTCTTGACTGGCCTACCTTTCCTAGAAAAAGGAGGTACAGTCTAAGGGTGGGTACAGGCAAGTTGTAAATGGTTACAAGCCTCAGTTGCCTTGTTTTTCCTATGATTCCTAAACTCTCCATACATATTTAAATCACTTTGTTAACTCTATACTAGCAGTAGTAAAAAACAACAACTTGCAATTATCAATACCCATAACCTTTGAAACAAATCCTGATTTCTTCCACATTCACCCTATGCAAACTCAATGCATAAAAACCTCCTATCCAAACTTATTGTAAATGCTCTTCCACTGCTGCTGACCAACTACCCAACAAATAACTTAAACTTGCTGCAAGTGCTAATGCTTATCCCCATAACTCTCAACCTCTTAGTGCAAGAAATCTAGACAAAAATAGGGACAGATTTTAAATATTGCTCTTATAAATTTAGAAAGTTGATAGAGTAACAGCGTTTGTGTTAACATACATTGTATGGGGGATTTGAAGTCTGAAACTTAAATGTATGTCCTTATTTAGTGACTTCAGTCCTAAGATTATCCCAGTGATTTGCCAGAAAAGCTCAAATTTTATGAGGAACAGACCATAAATATAAGGCAGAAATTTGGATAGTTGAGAGGTATGCTTACCCCAAATCCATCCTTATTGATCGTTAATCCTTATAAACCATTACTGAGCAATAGTTTCCATTTCTATGGAAAGTGTCCCATGTTATCCCTCTATCTAAAGGCGGTACCTCCACAAATTTTTCTAACTACAGACCCATTGTCATCCTTTCCCCAACAGCCAAAATATTGGCAAAATGCATTCACTCCCAACGTCTCAGCAATCTTGTAAAAAAACCTTATATCCCCCACCGAACACAGTTTCCAACCTAAACACAGTACAACAACAGCCCTAATTAGTTTCATCAACAGTGAACCAACATAAGAACAATGGGTTACTTACCTCCTCTATATTCCTGGACTTATCAAAGGACTCCAATACAGTTTCCTACCAAAAACTTATCAATGAGCTAGGCTCCCTTAACCTCTCTCATTCAAACGTTACCTGGTTCATAAGTTACTTAACCAACTGTCAGCAAGCAGTTAAATGGCAAAATGAGTTATCAACTTCTCTACCTATCTTTGTCAGTGTACCCCAAGGGTCTATTCTTGATCCCTTCCTCTTCTCAATATTTACAAATAAACTGTGCACAGCTACCCAACATGCTACATTGGTTCTATATGCAGATGACTCCTCCCTCATATGCTCTGCTCCAACCCCACTTGCTCTACTCAAGTGAAGGAAAAAAAAACTGAAGACTGATAGCATTGAATTATAAGGGTTATACAATCTTCATGAAAATAATGCAAAAGAGGTTTGAAACTAAAATGGAAAATATTATGGAAGACCGTATACATATATATATATATATATATATATATATATATATATATATATATATATATATATATAGTATAAAGGGGAAGGGTTGTCAAGAATTGTTAATGGGAAATTGTGGATGATATTATGACTAGAAAAGAAGTGAAAATCATGATAGGAAATGTTAATAAGGCATTTAATGCAAACTGGACATGAATCTTATGGGGAATGATAAAAGAATATAATAAAGTGAGAAAGTTAGGAAATTATGTATGTCAGCGTATAGTAATAATAAAGTTAAAATACTTGTTAATGGCTGGTTAAGCCAAGAGGTGCATATTAAAAGTGATGTAAGACTGAGATGCCGAATGAGTTATGAATGTGGGAAATAAATTGCAAAATGAAAGAGGCGGGGTATATAACTGTTAACATACACAGTTGACATTATAATAATTGTAAAAAACAAAATTTGGATAAAAGAAGTAATAATTTGCACAAATGACTGTCTAGAGGTAATATAGATGGCTTTAAATAAAGAGAAAAGTAAAGGTTTAGGTGAGGTAGTAAAGAAAGGGGTATATATGTTACAATGAATTACGTTTCTGTGTTAGATATACAATTTGGGAATAAAGATATAAGTAGACTTCAATAGAAAAAAAACACTAGAAGAAATAAAACAAACCTGTCTTTTTTCTGGAAAACATATAAATTATCATTCAGAAAAAAGCTTATTTGAACATTCAGTACTGATGGGAAAAAGTAACATTCTTAGCAAGTGTATTTCTACTACCAGCAGTAGTTGAAAAGGAATTATTACAGATATTACTTTTTTTCATTTCTACAGGGTTGTAGATTAAATCCAGTAAAAAGTGCAGTTTTTTCATGTAAACATAGAGAAGGAGGTTTAGGGTTAATTAACCCAGTGGTATATGCTGCTTCATTAAATTTGTAAAAGTGTTAAAGTGGATAAATTAAAAATGATAAATGAAAAAGATGTGAGATTAGTAGTAAAATAATAACCTTGCATCAGGCTTTGTGCCCACTGAATGGTGCACAGCAACAGTTATCCCACTCCACAAAGGGGGAGCCACCACTGATCCCGGGAACTATCGACCTATTAGCCTGACGAGCCTGGACTGCAAGGCCATGGAACGTATCATCATGGAACTCATAAACAAAGACATTGGTAACCTCCAAACTCTGGATCCCACCCAGTTCGGGTTTGTGAAAAGGCAGATCATGCCTCCTGAACCTGATCAACTTCTTTGAGGCAGTCACCAAAGCCATGGATGAGGGTAAGGTGGTTCACACAGCCTATCTTGACCTCGCCAAGGCTTTCAACACCATCCCCCATTCTGGAATTATTGCTAAACTCATTAAACTAGGTATAAATCCCTACATCACAAGATGGGTTGCCAACTGGCTCACTGACAGAACCCACACTGTAAAAGTTGCAGACTCCAAATCTGACCTCAAGGCAGTGACAAGTGGAGTGCCACAGGGTTCCATCCTGGGACCTCTCCTGTTTGGTATCTACTTCTCTGAAGTACAGGCTAACACAGAAGGCCCCTGGCTGACAAAGTTCGCAGATGACTGCGAACTAGGAGCCATAGTCAAGTCCCCAAATGATGTGAACATCCTACAGAAGGGCCTCACTGAGACAGATGCCTGGTGTCAGAGCCATGGCCTCAAGCTCAAGGCCAAAAAGTGCAGTGTCATTCCCTTTGGTAAAAACTCTGTACTCATGAACTACCACATAGGCAGCAATCTACTTAATACCGAATGTGTGATAAGAGACCTTGGGACCCAGGTGGACAATATTCTCTCCTTTGATAGTCACATTGCCACAGTAGTCAGGAAGTCCTTCTATATGGCACACCTCATCATAAAAGGGTTCTCATCCAGGAAAAAAGAGGTCATTCTTCCCCTCTATTCATCACTCATTAGACCCGTTATAGAGTACAACGCCCCTTTTGGAATGTACCTCACAAAACATCTGCAGCAGCTGGAAAGGCCACAGAAGTACCTCACAAAGAGGATTACTGGCCTCAAACAAATGCCCTACACTGACCACCTCAAAAACTCCAGCTTTATTCCATAGCATATTGCCTACTCCGAGGTGATCTCTGCCTAACATATAAAGCTATGTCAAACCCAGAGCTGTTGGACATGCTACACCTAAAGAAATCCCAATCCCTCCAAGCTACATGCTCTAGGGACCTAAACCTTGTCACCATAATAAACAGGACATGCTGGAGGGATAGATTCCTGTCCCAGAGACTTCCCATACTCTGGAACAGGCAACCCATCTATGTCAAGCAAAGTTCTTCATTAGCACTCTTCAAGAAAAATCTTGATGAGTGGATGAGAAATAGGAAATACACCCCGGGGATCACTTCTGTGCCTCTGCTCGACAGTGGCACAGGAAAATAACTTTCTTGGGTGGTGTAAGTTATGGTACCATGCTGGCTAGGCTTATGTAGGCCCTTGGGCCGATAGCCTAGTACCTACCTATGAACCTATGAACCAATAAAAGTGAATACATGTAAGTATGATACATTTCGGGGTTTGGTAAAAAAGAGTAAAAGTAAAAATGTGTGTATAAATGAAGAAATAAAATGATACCAAGAACAACATATTTTTGTGGAAAATAAAAATTGATGATATAGAAAAAGAAAGGTATTAAAATGCAATGATGTAATATTTGTACGCAAAAGCATGGGAAAATCTAATAAATGAAAAAATAAAGCTATTAAATAAAATAAGAAGCAAATGGTGTAATCAGAAAATAGAGTTTCAAGATTTGTTTTTGTGGAGACTGGTAATAGATAAATTACCAGCAAAAAATATGCTATATAAAAACAGTGTGATAGAATATGTTTACATTGTCAGGAAAAACAAATTACTGAATATGTATTTTTGAAATGCAAAAGAGTAAATAGGTTATGGAGAAAACTATGTAAAGAAGATTTTTTTCAAAGATATAAAAGAAGTAGATAAAATAGACATGGATATAACTAAATATGGATATTCTAAGAATAGCTGTAAAGAATATGTTAAAGAATAGATAAGAAATTATTTTACATCATAGAGATATATAGAATGAAAGAATAGATGAAATTATGTTTCATGGTAAATGGATTTTGACAACAATCTTAAGAAAATAAGATGGTGATTATGAAGAAAGTGGGGATCTAATAGAGGTGAAAAATTAGTATGATTGTAAGGAAAATATGTGTAAATATATTTGTGTATCCACATATTTGTACATTTGTAAATATCTAAATATGTTGTAAACAACAGTTCTTTTGTTTTGTATAGAAATAAACAACCCCTACTCTTTTTGATAGGTGCCTTGGAACCTTTTACATTCACATGGGCTACCACAAACTCAAGCAGATGGGGCCTCAGTGTTATGTCTCATGCAAAGGATGACACTTATGCTGTACTGCAGTAATTAATAATCAATCTACCTGGTATGGGAATAGAGCCTACAGCTTTCTGCACCAAACTTGAGTGTGTTACCTGTTGCACCACTGACCCTAGAGAAGAGCTATGGTAGGGTACGTGATCTACGTGTTGTACATCATAAGAAAAGTAAGCTAATGTGGCCAATTCAATGGGCACACATGATCACTCACTACATCTTGCAATCATCTAGTAAAGGATGAGCAATATAGCAGCCATCACATCGACCAAGTGGGTCTGCTGATCCAAGTGGAAACTCTGTTCTTCATATAAATTTGGAAGAAACTGAGTAGACAGGAAAGTATGGAAAGGAAGAACAACAAGCAGAAGGAAAACACAAGGGTAAAATAAGGTATGAAAGGTGGCAGGGAAAGAAGGGTATTTTTTTGAGGGAGAAAAGCCCCTTAATGCCTCAACTCACAGATACACACTTTTGTCTCTGTGCAGTGTTATTTTTCAAGGGATTGCTGTAAAACATCTGCATAGCTAATCAGACATGCATTAGGTACTAAATACAGGTAAAAGATGGATCAAAGGGCCACAAAAATGCTGAGAAGCACAGTGCTATCAAGAGAAGAACTAGGCTGCTTGATGACTGAAGCAGTGCTACAGCAGAATATGTGATCTACAAAGGTACATCATAATAAAGAACCAAGGACACAGAAAAGTCCCTGAATGAAAAACACAAAACCAGAACAACCTTGCAGCATTTCCTTGCAGCAGGATAAAAAAAAAGGAACAAAACGAATCTGGTATAGAAAGTCACTCTAAAAATCATTTATTGAAAAATGTTAAGCGGTTTCTGCTCATAAATTGGGACTTCATCAGAACTAATGAATAATAACTAGGTCAATGTATATATACCAATGTAAAATCAATCACATGATTTTTTCAGCAAATAAAATTAATATATAGGTAAATTACCATTAAAAATCAATCCAATGCTTATATATGTAACAAACTATAAAAATAATTCTTATATATTTCAAAAAATTGCCATTATCATACACATACAACTGATTCAATATAAAACTTAAAAAATCATACTAAACTTTGGATATATGCATTTACAACACACCAGATATAGAAACCATTTAGCTGGCTTCAGGTCTTAGCTGCCATAGCAGCTCATAGCATTCAAGCCTATTTTCCCAAGACCCACCCTTTGGATTTGGTGGTACTTGTTTTAAAAAAAACAAAAAACAAAACAAAAAAGAAACTTATTTCCTGGAGAAAGTGGCTTATGTTTGAACAGAGCATTATTTGTATTGCAGTTACTTAAATCATAGTAATGTTCATACATATATTTCTTTCAAAGCTCTTTCAGATTTACCAATTTAAAAATAATGAATAAAGTCACAAAAAGCAAGGTATACCACCCCAGTTAAATTACAGTCACAAGTACAGTGTAGCTTAAACCCTAATTGGCAACATTTTCATTTTAAAGTCTGCCCTTCATAAATATAATTACAGTGTAGGCATGATCCACATTTTAACATACCCTTGTGAATTTTAGTAGCACTATTGATATCATTATAGGCATTACCTTTTTTCAGCTTCTCTTTAAGATTTAGGTGTCCTTATATACAAACTGGGTCCCACTTTCTAAAATTGTGTGAGTCTTATCATCATATTCAATGAGTTTCTACTTGTTAGTAAATATTTGCTTTATGGTACTACTACCCTGGTCATATTTTATTACCATTGTCTGTTCATGACTGTTTGCCTCGGTTAACATTTATTCATTCTGTAAACCTTTGCCCAAAACAGGATAAAATATATCATGTAATTTTATAAAAAGTTCATCTTTAATTTAATTTAACATTGTTGGCGAATAACCCCTCTTTATAAACATTTCAATCAATTTATTAATTTCAAACAAGAAATGATCATCTTCAATACTATTCTAGAAATCCACACCATTTGTCCTTTTACAAGACTTTTTTTCCTGAAAGAAAGGATGATTACTGGTATAATCTAGGAAGTTATTGGAAAATGTAGGCTTCCTGTATAATTTAGAAATAAAAATTTGTTTACCCGCATCCTTAACCAGTGTAACATCCATATAATTAATGCTGACCCTGGAATAGGCAAAGGTAAATTTTAGAAAATTGGTAGTCATATTTAAATAGGTAATAAAGCATTCAAGTTGTGGTATACTACTCCTCCATATTATGAATACATCATCTATAAAGTGCAGATATGCAAGTATATAGTTCATGTATTTAGATTTTAAAACAAAATTCTTCTCCCGATGCCAAAGCACTGTATTGACATAGAGAGGGACACACACTGCTCCCATACCCACATCAGCTACTTGTTTATAATATTCACCCTCAAAATAAAGAAAGTTGCTATAGAGGGCTATTTCCATATATTGACTTCCTTATTGTGCAAATTGTCACAAGCCACACATGCATCTCTAAACCATTCTAGTCCTGTATGGTGTGGTGTATAAGAAAAAAGATCTATTACATCTATAGCAGCCATACAAAACTCACCCTTGTAGTAGCCTTGATATATATGTTTTAAAAAGTCCCATGAATCTCTTAATATGTATGGGTATTTTTAAGAAAGTTTTTTAACTACCAAAAATATAAAGAGCTAAAGGATTGGTCTTAGAACCTGCCGCTGATACGATGGGTGCAAGGGGGGTGGATCTTCAAGTCTCTTGTGGTCTTTAGAAATACCAAAACATTTACCTAAATATTAATTTTATTTGCTGGAAAAGTCATGTGATTGATTTTAAACTGGTATATGTACATTGACCTAGTTACTATTCATTAGTTTTGATAAAGTCCTGATTTATGGGATGAAAACTCTCAACATTTTTCAATAAATTATTTTTAGTTTGACATTCTACATCATGTTCATTATTATTCTGGTTTTCATCATAATAAAGGCAAGCCAGTGTGGCTGAGTCAGTTGGCACTCATGGTCACTCGTTCCATCTCACACTGATCTGGTACAAGGCAGGCAGCATAGCAGCCATCAGATTTACCAAATGGGTCTGCTTTTCAAAGTGGCAGCTCTGTTCTTCATACAAATTGAGAAGAAACTGAGTAGACAGAAAGTACAGAAGGAAACAACAGAAAGCAGAAGGAAAACACAAGGGCAAAATAAGGTATGAAAGGTGGTAGGGAAAGAATGGTTATTATGATGATGGAAAGACCTTTTTATCTAGAACAGAAGGATAGGTGGGGAAGATAGTGAGGGAATGTTGTGGATGGGATATAGGGAGAAGGGGAGGTATTGGGGCAGAGAGATAAATATAAAACACAGATTCACACAGAGAGTAGCAGTAGATACACAAAAGGTTGAAAGTACAGCAGATGGACACAGACATGGATACAGAGGACAAATGGCAAAGGGATGGTTTAGACAATGAATAAGAAATGGGGAACAATAGAAATGGATATAGAAGCACCAGAATGCAGTTTGGGCAGGATCATGGCATAGTTGGATGCCAGACTAGTAAACAGGGTAAAAAACCTAGGCATCACTTGCGTAAGTGACTGATTTTATGAGCTAATTGCACCTCCAGTGGCCTGATGGGTAGGACCTTAAAGTCACATGGCTCTAAATGACACAACAGAAGGTGCGCCACATAGCTGAGGTGGGCATCTGGTTACAGCTACACATCAGCTGCCACCAATCTCCACGGCTGTTGCTAGAGAATGAGGGTAGATACCTTTATACCTCTATTGGAAGGGAAGACTTCACTGTCCTGAAAAGTATCCACTGGCAGACTGTAAAATGGGTGATTCAGGCTCCAACCCAGGGATTTTAAGTCCTAACTCATTTTAATTAACATATGTGCTGAATATAAAATTGTTCACAAAATATGTTTATTTCTTGTTAAAATAATAGTGTTAAATGGTAGACACTGTGAGTATTCACCGTATACTCGCAGTGCCTACCATTTGTGCATGCACAGCATGGAATAATGACACCATTCACTTCTGTGTGCTTTATTTAGTTATTTGCTTGTATGTAAAGAAATTATTTCTTTACTTATAAATAAATAAATAAATAAACTCGTAAAATCAATGAATAAACTGCCCCTTAGCAAATAGTGCCATGGATTTCTTCATTGTCTCATGGGAAGGCAATAAGCAGGAAGTCCATAAATATTAAATAGTATAGTGGACAACAGTGAACTGCTGGTTTAAAGGTGGAAGGTTGTGTCAACAGGAGGTAAGCAATTTTATCCCAGAAGACAATCTGATGTAGCACTGAGAACTGCAGTCACTAAGTAAAGGGGAAGATAGGATTGGCTGTGGATGAAAGCAACATGCTTAGCATTACTCAGTTAAAGACTGACTGCATTTGTCATCTGTGAGACATAAACTAGAATATTTACTTTCTGACTATTTCATGTGTGTACATTTGTACGAAATAATTTAGCATGTATATTCTCTGGTGTCTGTGTGAAACAAAGATGAGACTGCCCCTGAATTCACAGAATGGCCCTGAATGTGCCTCCTATTTTGGGCATCTTCCTCATAAAATGTATGTTTTTAGGAAAATCATTGAGAATTACAGCCATTAAATGTAAGGGGGTGGTTAAGGCTGAAAGCAGCTTACTCATTTATGTCTGCTCATTTTAATGTCTGAATGTCTATTTGTTATAGGAATAGTGTGCTTTTGCATGAAATACCTTGGCATTTTTATATTTCATTGACTGTGTGAAACAAAGTTGAATCTACCCCTGATTTCACAGAACGTCCTGACTTGTGTAAACTTTTTATATCCACTGTATAATGGGAAAATCCCTGTGCATAAGCATTAACTGTGACTGATAAAGAGCTGCAAAAAGGCTGTAAAAGCTTGTGACCATGGATACTAAACAGAAATGGGGAAGGTAGGAAGGCTGTGAAAAGAATCAGTTATGGCACATCATCAGGTGCATAAATTCAGGGAGGCAGAACATCGGGTATGGCCATCTCACTGCATATTTTACATATAGACTGACTGACAATTTTTTTCCTACACATGTATATACAGCAGCATAGCTACCTGAGGTAAGAAAGTTCACAGCTCAAGAGAATGAAGTGCTCCTGCAGACCCTCTGCACACGACATGCAACTTCTTGGTAAAACACAGACAAATGTCATTAGTGGCTATAACTAATATCTGCAACAGAGTCATTGAAGGGTTACAGATATGGTACTACATGCAAATGAAAAGGCATGGGATATTGTAACAGATAGGTACACCATGGGGGGGGGGGGCCTCACCAAAATTAAAGTGTCTCCATGAGGCTGATGGGTTTTTGGTGATACTCACCAGCCAGCATGAGGGAACCTTCATATGCAGGAATAGTTTGGGTATAGGATCTGGGCTGACAACATAGCCTTTCTGATACATCAGATCAGCAGTACCTGTTACAGTACTGTACAATGTCTTCCACTGCATTTAGACGGAAATATTGATCAAGGTCCACCTACATATCTGTCTTTCCAGGAACTACTGATCTGTAACTGAAACTACATGCACAGCAAGGCATGAATGTCTAAAAGAGTATACCTGTATTTTGATGTGTTGTACAAGGTATGACAAGGGAGACGTCAGCAGGACATCTGTAGCTGGCAATGAGGACAGTGTACAAGTAGATTGGTTTAATGATCCAGTGACACTGTCTGCAACATTTCAGGGGAGAGTACCATGCGCACCCACCATGACAGAGGCATATACAGATGTACAGGCTGAACACACAGTCTCACAAGAGCATGATGGATACTTCCACTTGAGAGACCCTCACAAGTTCCACTTCTGTCCCTAGAATAAAACAGCATCTGACAGCATTTGAGATGTACACTACTTCTAAGATATCCACTGCAGGGGATAGATTCAGGAAGGGGGTGGCTGTTAGGTAGCACCATACCTCCACAACCATCCTTGACATGGCTGCAAACTTGGCATTAACCAGCAGATGTGCAGGTCAGTATGATCAAAGCTTCTCTCTTAACTTTATTCCCCCTTCATTCATCTAGTAATGCACACAACTAACATATTAAGTCATCCTGTTGTAATAGCACAATGCTAAATAATTCCACTCTAAAGACATACAGGTATGGAAAGCAAGTTGGAAGCAGTCAGGATGTAATGTTGTGATTGTAAGAGTGGTGTGTCAATGCACTGTGTGTGGGTGGTTAGTTGTGAGGAGGAGATAAAATGTAAAGTTAAAAGTGAAGTCTTAAAAATGTATTGATTTCTTCACATTTGCTATTCTAAATTAACTTCAATGGGTGCATTAATACTTGTTTCTCTGCTTGGGAATAATATTCCCTATTGTTAATAAAGGTAATGCAATTATAATTATTATTATATAAGACCTTTGGATTTGTGTCATGCACTCCAGAAATCATACCCTCAAGACTGATGGGAGCCATAAGACTGAAGTCCATAAAGGTCTCAACCCTCTGTAGCACATGGGGTCTATATTGTAAACACGAAAGCACAAAATAGCGAATACATCTACATCGACACATAAAGGTCGATGTACAAAAAGAGTGAAATACATAATCGGCGAAAATGAAAATACCAAACGTATTTGCTTGTCCAGCAGGGCGATCGTGGGGATGAGGAAATATATCCTTTTCCCCACTGTAGTGAGGTCTCAGAGTTGGTATATTTAAGTAGGGGGGGGTGTGGGGGGCACAGCCCCCCACATGGTGGGTGCAGGAGGGGTTGCTCCCCTGTAAAACTGTGTTAATTTAATTTAATTTAATTAGTTTGAGCTTACCTGCATGGCACCGTTGATTGACGAAATACGTTCAGTGTTTTCATTTTCTCCGATTACGTATTTCGCTCTTTTTGTACATCGACCTTTATGCGTCAACGTACATGTATTCGCTGTTTACAGTTTTTGTGTTTATAATATAGACCCAGCACATGTACATTTTATGAGTTTGCATCATTAGCAATCATAAAGTTTGCTTTGCGTGATGTAGGACACAAGACCTGTAGCCTGATGCCATACATACCACGCATGATAAAGTGCCATCTCAAAATAGCACCTCCACTGTAGTTTGTGGCCACACGTAAATATCACCTGCCATCAACACATTTCAATGGTAAAGTGAATTTAAAGTAAATGAAGCAGAACTGAACTCCTTAAACATGCATACCACATATGGTACACCATGGGGGGGGGGGGTGGCATCACCAAAATTAAAGTGTCTCCATGAGCCTAGTAGTAAAATGTTCTAGCATCATTATATTTAATCCAAAGGTTGCATCAAAGTCATAAAATGTTCCAGTTGGCATGAATTGGGAATCCAAAGGTTCCTGATCTGAAATTTATAAGGTAATATTCCAAACATGGTGAGAGCTAGATCTCTAAAATCAAAATGAGGACTTCTTGCTTTGTTGGGAAATTCTGCAAAATCTTAAAATGAGAGTTTAAACCAATCTCTTTTTTGGTAACTTGCTTCTTTATGCTTAGCCAAGAAATGGCTAACTAAACACATTACAATGTCATTCAGAAAATCAATGTTATTGCCTGCACTGGGCTAAATTCTTATGAACTTTTTCTAGTTGTATCAAAACAATTTACAACACATTGTTAAATACTGACCATACAATCTATTTTACATTGCATGCTAACCATTTTACTGAGTATTGTTAATTGTGTAATGATGCACGTGAGCTATCTTTATACAATAGGACTGGATATGCAGCCTGTCTTTTTGTTTATAACAGTTACCTAAGTCTATTTCAAATGTTACTTCTGATAACTCCATTTGTAATACTATTTTTAGACCTAGCAGTAACTAATACATATCTTGATATATTTCCACTACTTCAAAAGAGAAATCCGAAACTTCTTTTATCTTTAGGGTGGCTGTCTTATCAAAAGATATGTTCAGGTATGCATATGTTTACTGCAATAACTTTTTAAAGTTGTTATAAAACTGCCTAAACACCTGTTTTTTTATGTTTAATATTTTCAGAAACATTCTGTTTTTAATCTGAAACTTTTTGTTAACAATACTTTCATTTGATGTATGTGCATGTTTACCTTTTCATGTTTATCTATCTGTCTATGCATACAAGTGTGTGTGTGTGTGTGTTTGTGTGTGTGTGTGTGTGCACATATTATGTATTTATTTATGCACATTTATATTAATATTTGTTTAGCTTCTTCTTGATTAATTGAAAATATACTGTTGTTTATCGATTTCATAGTTTAAATAAATGAAGTGAGTTGAAGTGAAGGGGAGTGAGGTGAAACAAAATGAATTTATCATCAAAGTTAGTCATCTTTGTGACGTTTCCCTAACTATTCTGTTTGCAAAATAAGAGTCTTAGTAGTAAAATGTTCTCTTCCATAGACATACAGGATGTCTCATGTAGTCATCAGTAAGCATTTTCTTCAATTTGCAGTGGAACCGGTGTAGTACACAACATTTCTGGCTCCAAATCCCAAAGACATGGTATGCACAAATTCTAACTGCATGAATGTTTTTAACTTAATGGCAAAACAAGCAGCTTTGCAGCAGATATTCCGATTTACAACTTTATAAAGGAAGCTTAAATGACTGATTTGAAGCACTGAAATAGATAATTTCTAGCAATTCATGTTTAAATATCGGCAAAGTATGCAAAGTGATAATGAATTCTAGATGAAGTACTAGTGAAAATTTTTATGTGATCAAAAAATAGTTCATTAATTGAAACAAGCTTTTCAAAATACACCCCCATCAGTGTATATGGCTACCCCATGGTAGGTGGTAAAATAATATTCCATTGATAGTTCTTGGAGAATTCATGTTGTAGCCAAGATATATTATATGGTGCTAAATCTCACATCCCTTCTGAGGACCTGTGCTTAAAAAATCTGATAAATTCTGTCTGAAAAAAAAATTCTTGTTTTGATGAGGTGTCGTAGATATCTGAAAAGTATAAAATAAAATATCTTGAACTTTCACAGAAATAATCCATATGTACAACAATGTGTTTGAAATTTGCATATTGTGCATGTTTTGAGACGTGGTTTCAAAGATATATAGTCCATGTTCTCATAATTTCTCTGGAGATACTATATTAGTGTCTAATAACTATTTAGGTTAAAGCCATGTGAATACACGAAAGAAACATTTAATATACAAGTTATGCACGTTCTGTGGCATACATGATAACAGACTTGTCAGACAAAAAATAAAAAAGACACAGCATAATGAATGAACTACAGATCTCAAAGTTTGGAAAACCAAGGAGACCTGACATGTATAATAGCGGTGTCTTGGAATTTTTCAAATGACTGAGGTCAGGATTTTGCTCATGATGTAGAGCCACCACTGTGTCTGAAATGATGGAGGAGCAACTATAAAACTACATATCACACTTTCAGGTTTTGTTACTTAGAAATAACTATTAGACTGCCAAGTAAATGCAAAATTGAAGAATAGTTTTGCCATAGTGTAAATAACTGACTCATTTTAAGCTGTCACATCGCTGGGGAACTATCATATTTTTGGCACTAAGCAAACTGTCATTCATTATGATAATTATATATAGCACATAGAGCATTACTGTTATTCTTCATGTTCAGGAAAAAACTTTATTACACACCTTACTGATATATGTCTTGTTAAGCATCTTTCAGCAATTTTGCAGTATGTTCTCATGCTAGAACATTAAGAACACTCATTGCCAGCCACAACAGAACAGGAGGGGTGAAGGCTCTTTTTAATACCTTTATTGAATAGTCAGTTAAGACATAGGCAAACATACATTTATATAAAATAACACAAATTATGTTAACATGTTAACAGTTACAAACATTATACATCACATATATTTTATACAATTATCATCAAGCCAACATTACACAAATTGATCAATTCCTGCTTGCACTTAAATCTCACTCCAACTCTAAAACATTATTTTGCATGTATTGTTCCCCCAATTTCCATTTTTCCTTTATAATTTGCTCCTACCTTTGTCTAAAGATCCCACTTCCAGTTATTTTATCCCTGTTACAATATTTACTACCTCAAATACAGTTGATTTAGACTTTGATTTCCATTTTCTAGTAATTGTGTTTTTGATAGCTGCCAACATTAAACTTCATAAGGCCTTAGTATGTCCAGACAATTCAGATCCTGTAGCCCAGCTCAAAAAATCATTTGCTTAATTACACCAATTTGCTCACCCAACATTTCTGTCAGAGTACTTTGTTGGGAATTTTTAAAGTCTGCCAAATCATTAAACTCCCAAAACGTGTGTTCCTAGTTATGTCTTTCTTCCCCATCACATCTCAAACATTTGCCATCTACCTGAGGAAAAAAATTCTTTGCAGTCTGCTTGGTGAATAAAAATACCTATGCAGACACTCAGAATTCCTAAATCTTCTAGCCTTCTAGCCTTTGTTGCATATTTGGGAGCCATACATATTGTATACTATAGCAATAACCCACGCCTGGGTGTGGGTAATGCTAAATTTACCCACGGTTGGCGTGGTTTGGTCCCGAGGGCAAAGCCCGAGGGACCAAACAAAGCCAACCGTGGGTAAATTTAGCATTACCCACACCCAGAAGTGGGTTATTGCTATTATACCATGACATTATTTAAGAAAAGAAACTATTACTTTTCTTAAATAATGGCATAGTATAATGCCTGTTTACTGCCCTTCCGCAGATGTCTGGCATCCGCGTAGTTCTGATGTACTGCGCCTGCGCAGTACATCAGAGTTGGCAAAAGCAACGGAGAAAGCAACATCTCCGTTGCTTTTTTTTAGTGTCTCGCTATGTTAAATGAGTTTAACATAGCGAGACAGTTTTAAAATAAGCAACGGACATCTCCATTGCTTATTTTAAAACTGTCTCGCTATGTTAAACTCATTTAACATAGGGAAACACTAAAAAAAAGCAACGGAGATCTTGCTTTCTCCGTTGCTTTTTAAACACTGTCTGCTATGTTAAATGGGTTTAACAAGGCGAGACAGCTTTAAAATAAGCAACGGAGATCTCCGTTGCTTATTTTAAAGCTGTCTCGCTATGTTAAACCCATTTAACATAGCGAGACAGTGTTAAAACGAAGTTATACTAATGGAAAAAAGTCCGGGCGACCGGACCTTTTTCCATGAGTATAACTCGATTTACAACGGGCACGCTGGCCAATCAGCGTGCACGTTTTGGGGGGATCATGGTATAATATTACATATACCATTGTTTTCTTGTGAATTGCTTCTCCAGTCTCTATTCCTAATCCTTTCTTACCTCCTCTGATTGTCCAATATTGTATATGTCCTACTAATTATCCCTTATTAACAACAGTTTCTGTTGTAGATTCAAGTAAAAACTCTTATTAGAGCAGGTCTTTCGCTTAGAGATCTCCTATACCTTTCTCTTTGCCAATGCTCTGGTATCAATCTCTGATAGGGAAGACAGTCTCTAGACTGCAGACCAAATGACTTCCTGGCCTCTTTCCACTCTATTACCTTCTCTCTCTAGTTATTTGCTCCAGTTTTCATCAATAAACTCCACCTCCCTTTTTCCTATTCGCTGTATGCTAATTGTAGTCATCCCTATCAGCAGAATCTCCTTTCTCCATTCTCATGTTAGCTTAGTTTTTTGAATACTTTCTGTTACTTTATAAATGCAATATTTTGTATGTCTGTTGTTATTTTCCTTAAAGACCTTCATCCAAAATCCCACCTTTCTCCTTATTTCTTGAATTGCCCCCTGCTCCATCACCATTCTTTTCCACTTTGAATTATAGCTTCCTGCTTGTGTTATGTATATGAGCCTTAACTCTGAAGCTCTAATCAGGTACTCTTAAATCACATTGTTCTATTGGAAGGATCAACTTATTCGAGTTGACCCTTGCCCTCTTCCCCTCCCAGATAAAATCCTTCAACTCTTTATTAATTACTGTCCACAACTTTCCCTCCGGTTGATAAAATGTTATGTGACCTGTACATAAAACTAAAGGGACTAAACATGTTTTTACTGCCTGCCTCATGTTCTCTTGATTGTGGTAATGAGGTTGAGGTCTCCAGAGCGTGTGGTGCGGAGGGATTGGGATTTCTTTAGATGTAGCATTTCTAACAGAGCTGGGTCAGAAATGGCTTTGTAAGTCAAGCAGAGATCGCCTCTAAGTAGGTGATATGAGACAGAAAATAGCTGGAGTCTTTTGAGTCTGTCCATGTAGGATGTGTTTAATGCCTAGGATCCTCTTTGTGAGGTACTTCAGTGGCCTCTCCAGCTGTTGCAGGTGTCTATAGTGAGGTACATGCCAAATGGGGCATTATACTCGATGATTTGTCTAATGAGGGAAGAGTAGAGAGAGATGATGACCACTTTCTTCCTGGATGCAAAACCCTTGATAATGAGATGTGCCACATAGAAGGACTTTCTGACCACAGTGGCAATGTGGTGGTCGAAGGAGAGGTTGCTGTTAACCTTCATCCCCAGATCTCTTATAATGCCTTCAGTGTTCTGTGGCCTCCCATCAATGTGGTAATTCGTGAGAACTGAGTTTTTACCAAAGGGGATGATGACGCATTTTTTGGCATTAAACTTAAGGCCATGGTTTGAACACCAGTCATTGATCTCAGTGATGCCTTTCTGTAGGATGTCTGCATCACTTGGGGAGTGAATAATGGCTCCCAGCTTGTAGTCATCTGCGAACTTGGTCAGACAGAGTCCCTTTGTGCTGGCCTGGACTTCTGAGAAGTAGATGTCGAACAGAAGAGGACCCAGGCCCAATCCCTGTGGGACTCCACTCATGACTGATCAGCAGTCTGATTTGGAGTCTGCTACTTTCACACTGTGTGTTCGATTTGTGAGCCAATTTGCAACCCACGTAGTGATATAGGGGTTGACACCTAGTTTGGTGAGTCTATCAATAATTCCTGAGTGAGGAATGGTATCAAAGGTCTTGGCCAGATCGAGGTAGACTGTATGCACTTCCTTACGTTCTTCCACAGCCCCAGTGACTGACTCAAAGAAGTCCACCAGGCTGCACAGGCATGCCCTCCCTTTCACAAAGCCAAATTGCTTGGGGTCTAGAGTTTAGAGATTTCATATATCTTTGTTAATTAGGTCCATGATGATGAGCGCCATTGCTTTACATATCAGACTTGTCAGCTAATGGGGTGATAATTCCCTGGGTCTGTCGTTGCTACCCTTTATGGAGAGGGAAGACTGTAAAGTGCACCATTTGGTAGGGACAAAGCCTGAGGTGAGGCTGTGACTGAACAGGGCACACAGATGTGGTGCCAGTTAACTTTGTAGTTCATGTAGAACACAGCCAGGGAAATTATTGGGCCCCATGTAAGCTGTATTCTTGGCCTTGGACAATGCAGTTTTAACCTGTGCTGCAGTAATGCTGGGTGCCTGGCATTTTTCCGGTATTGTGATTGGTCCTTTAAGGGGGGAGAGAGGGGTAAAGTTGGCACTGAATCTGTTGGCCAATATGTTGGCAATATCTGTTGGCTCAGTATAGGAGATACCATTGTGCAGTAACTCAGAGCAAATCTGGGTATTGCCGTGGAGATTCTTGATATAACTATAGAAGGCTTTGTGATTGTTTTTAGTGTCTGCCACAATTATGCCTTCATAGCTGGCTTTGGAGGATTTGATGAGGACTCTCAACTTTTTGTTCAGACTAATAAGGGAGCTTTTCCAGTCTTGGGAATTCACCTTTTTCTGCAACAGTTTCTTCCTTCTGTTGTAGAGTTTATTAATGGCAGGGGACCACCAGATTGGCTTCCATTTTTGGAGGAGAGCATCTTGGTCTGTTGGGTATGGCTAATTCCATGCATTTATGTACATGTTCATACAGTGCATTGGTGTATGATTTGGCAGTCATGCAGCTATTTTCCATTAGCATGAGTGCCATGAAGTTAGCCACCTCTGTTTTTAGGAGTCTAAAGTCAGCTTTGAAGAAGTTTTTCAAGGTGGTTACCTTTACAGGGGGTGTGGGTGAGATGTGGATTTCTATGACGATTAGTTTATGGTCGGATCTGACCAGGAAGGGATTGACTATTGGTGTAGAACAATGGTCGCCCATGTTAGTAATAACCAAGTCAAGGATGTTGATTCCTCTAGTGGGGATCAGATTGAGCTGGTCCAGGGCATTGAAAATGATGAATTCCAGGAAGTGTTGGGCCAGTGTATTGGTGCTTGAATAGTTTTCTACAGTTGATGGAGGTGTAGCTGAAGTCTCCAAGTATGAAAGTGTTGGGTTGGACATTGATAGAATCCAGGGTACTTAGGAATGTGAAGTGAGAGTCTAGGGACATGGATGGGGACCTATAGCAGGCTATGACCTGGATCACCGTCTTACCCAATATTAGTTGTACCTGAAGTATCTCAGATGCGTTATGCTGAGCGACTAGTCTGGAGGTGTGCATATCCTTTATGAATATGGAGACACCACCACCTTTGGAGCTTTAGTCCATGTTTTGGGGCTGAAAGGTGGGGAATAAATTATAGCCTGGTAGTGCAGGGGTGGTTTCTGATGTTTTAAACCAGGTCTCCGTTACAGCACAAAAGTCGATGTTCTCGTAGGTTCATAGATTCATAGTTAGGTACTAGGCTATTGGCCCAAGGGCCTAAGTAAACCTAGCCAACAAGGTTCCCTGGCTTACGGCACCCAAGAAAGTTAATTTCCTGTACCTCTGTCGAGCAGAGCCACAGAAGTTATTCATGGGGTGTATTTCCTATTTTACATCCACTCATCAAGATTTTTCTTGAAGAGCGCTAATGAGGAACTTTGCTTGACAGATGAGTAGCTTGTTCCAGAGTATAGGAAGTCTCTGGGACAGGAATCTATCCCTCCAGCATGTCCTGTTTATTGTGGTGACAAGGTTTAGGTCCCTGGAGCATGTAGCTTGGAGGGATTGGGATTTCTTTAGGTGTAGCATGTCCAACAGCTCTGGGTTTAACATAGCTTTATATGTTAGGCAGAGATCTCCTCAGAGTAGGCAATATGCTACAGAGTAAAGCTGTAGTTTTTTTGAGACGGTCAGTGTAGGGCATCTGTTTGAGGCCAGTAATCCTCTCTGTGAGGTACTTCTGTGGCCTTTCCAGCTGCTGCATATGTCTTGTGAGGTACATTCCAAAAGGATTCCAAAAGGGGCATTGATCTCTATAATGGGTCTAATGAGTAGAGGGGAACAATGACCTTTTTTTCCAGATGAGAACCCTTTTGTGATGAAGCATGCCACATAGAAGAATTTCCTGACTAATGTGGCGATGTGATTATCAAAGGAGAGACTACTGTCCACCTGCGTCCCAAGGTCTCTTATCACACATTCGGTGTTAAGTAGACTGCCATTTATGTGGTAGTTCATGGGTATAGAGTTTTTACCAAAGGGGATGACAATGCACTTTCTGGCATTGAGTTTGAGGCCATGCCTCTGACACCAGGCATCTGTCTCAGTGAGGCCCTTCTGTAGGATGTCCACATCATTTGGGGACTTGACTATGGCTCCTAGTTTGCAGTTGCCTGCAAACTTTGTTAGCCAGAGACCTTCTGTGTTAGTCTGTACTTCAGAGAAGTAGATACCAAACAGGAGCGGTCCCAGGACTGAACCCTGTGGTACTCCATGTGTCACTGGTTTGAAATCAGATTTGGAGTCTGCAACTTTTAAAGTGTGGGTTCTGTCAGTTAGCCATTTGGCAACCCATCATGTGACATAGGGATTCATACCTAGTTTAGTGAGTTTAGCTATAATTCCAGAATGAGGGATGGTGTCGAAAGCCTTGGCAAGGTCAAGATAGGCTGTGTGAACCACCTTACCCTTGTGTACGGCTTTGGTGACTGCCTCAAAGAAGTCGATCAGGTTCAGAAGGCATGATCTCCCTTTCACAAACCCGAACTGGGTGGGGTACAGAGTTTGGAGGTTACCAATGTTTTTCTTTATGAGTTCTATGATGATACACTCCATGGCCTTGTAGACCAGGCTTGTCAGGCTAATAAGGCAATAGTTCCCAGGATCAGTGTTGGCTCCCCCTTTGTGGAGTGGGATAACTGTTGCTGTGTGCCATTCAGTGGGCCCAAATCCTGACGTGAGACTATGATTAAATATGGTGCATAGGTGGTGAGCCAGTTCATTCTGAAGTTGATGTAAAATGCAGCCTGGGATGTTGTCTGGTACCATGGATGCTGTGTTTTTGGTTTTAGAGAGTGCAGCCTTTACCTGCATAGATGTTATTACAGGGACTCTGCATTCTTCCTGTATAAATATGATTACAGGGATTCTGCATTCTTCCTGCATAGATATGGGTCCTTTAGCAGGTGAGAGGGGGGTAAAGTTAGCACTGAACCTATCTGCCAGGACGTTGGCAATATCAGTTGGTTCTGTAATTTTCATGCCATTGTGCTGTAACTCAGAGCAAATCTGGGTGTTGCCATTGAGATTCTTGACATAGCTATAGAATGATTTGTTGTTGTCCTTAGAATCAGTGGTGATTTTGTTTTGTTTTCATAGCTAGCTTTGGAGGATCTTATAAGGGATCTCAGCTTCTTACTGAGGCTGTGGAGGGAGCTCCTCCACTCATGGGATTTTACTCTTTAGAATCAGTGGCGATTTTGTTTTCGTAACTAGCTTTGGAGGAGTTTATGAGGGATCTCAGCTTCTTACTGAGGCTGACCAGGGAGTTCCTCCAATCATGGGATTTTACTCTTTTTCGTAACAGTGTCTTCCTCCTGTCATAGAATTTGTTTATGGCAGGGGACCACCAGATTGACTTCCTTTTTTTTTGGAGGATAGCATCTTGTTTCTGTTTGGGATAGCACGATCCATGCACTCATGTAAGTGCTTAGAGTGCATTTGTGTAGGAATCAGCAGTCGTAACTGTATTGTCCATCTGCATGGGTGCCATGAAGTTTGCCACTTCTGTCTTATGAAGCATGAAGTTTGCTTTGGAGAAGTTTTTTACTGTGGTTTCCTTAATAGTTGGTGGGGCCGGGATGCAGATATCTAGGGTGATTAGCTTATGGTTAGATCTGACCAACGAGGAGTTGACTTCAGGTGTGGAACACGCATGTTGGTAATGACTAGGTCTAGGATATTGTTGCCCCTGGTGGGAGTGTGGATAAGTTGATTCAGGGCATTAGAATTTATGAATTCCAGAAAGCGTTGAGTGAAGGAGTTGGTACATGAGTAGTTTTCCCAGTTAATGGGAAATCCATTTTGAGTAGTGCTTCGAGCGAGTGCGTCTTGAGATTTAGACTTCTAGCGTTGAGCAGCATGACCCTACGATTGTATTTATTTATAGCTGTTACGGTGATAATTTGGTCTTTAGAACAACACCTAAAAAAGGCACTACAGGGGTGACAAGAGCCTTAGCCAGTACCCAGATACCCAGGGGTGACAGATGCAGGCCATCTCTGTCAAAGCATTGAGGTCTGTCAATCATGTCATCTCAAGCAGACAGATACTGGATCCCCTTAGAATGACACCAGAAACTTAGCCAATTGTTGAAGTCAGTCATTTTTTGTTTGTACTGCGGTATCATTCTGGGTGATGGTAGGATACTGCTCAGGGCTAGTGTCATACCTGCCTGGGCCACATAATCCGACAGCTCCCCCATTTCTCTTTTCATGTAGTCCAGGGAGGTGCATCTCAGGTCATTCACACCCACATGAACAATGACAGAATCATACTTGTACTTGTTGTGGAGTGACCTGCGTGCATGTGTTATATGTCAGATTCTGGCACCTGATAGACAGCTGACTGTTACCTTCTCCTTATTCAACCTAGTGAGTGGGACATCTGTGTGCCTCACTATTGAATTACCTATGATTAGTGTATTGGGCTTGGTGTTTAGCCCTAGGGGCTTAGGTTGAGGGGCACACTGTGGAGGTGAGCTATGTGCCCTGTGGTTTGTGGTGTTGTGGTGGTTGAGTGCATTTCTGTCTTGGAGGTCTCTGCTGTTTGGGTAAATTTCTATTGAGAGCCTCTGTGAAGGTGGGCGTGTGGTTTGTGTTTTTATGTGAGAGTTGTGATGGTGGGTGTTCTGGAGGGCTATGTGTTCCATGTGGTGTGGTGCAGATGTTGACCTTCTCCTCTTGACCAGCTAGTCCGGTCTTGGCTGGAGAGTGCATAGCTTCCAGTTTGGTGATATAAGTGCGTCTCACACAAGTCTGAGTGTTGGTAGGTAAGAGGAGAGGGTTGTCTGTGTACATGAGGCAGTTGCTACACTGTCTCAGAATGCCCAAGTGCACCAGGTTAATAGGAGAAAGCACAGGGAACTGCTCATTAATCATGCCAGGAGGGGTAGTTATAACTACTAAGTACTGGAGCTATTTCCCTGAAGAACAACTAGTGCTGATGGCACTTAGGTGTGCTACAATAAGTGCTACAAAAACCCACTAAAGTGCAAAGTGATTAAGCTATTTGAAGTGCAAGAGAGAGAGAGAAGAACTAGCGAGCTCTAAAAACCTAAAGCCATACCCCTCAAAGGATTTTACATGTCTATATAGAGCATTTCTTAATTTACATGTTTTAATATGCTGTAAATGCTCATATATTTTTTCCCTGAAATGACAGGATGTTTTTCCGATATAAAATGCTGGACACTTTAAGCACTTTGCCAAATAAGCAACAGTTTTTGATTGGCAGTTATGAAGTCCAATAATAGATATATTTGTTCCATCCAACCTAAACTTTTCCCCTGTGGATTTTAAAAAAGAGCATTGGTGACACATTCCACATTTATAATTTCTGTTCTTTCTATTCATAAATTTATTCCTATCAGAATGAGTCCAACTACCATGCTCAAGAATATCTTTAAAGGACCAGTCTTTCCTATAGACAAATTTTAGTTTCATTATTCCCACATATTATGTATGACAGCTTTTTAAATGTCTATGTCCAGCTTTTCTGATACATGCACCCACTAATATTTGGCAGTATGATCCTTTATACATTTCTTTCTTATCAACAATAGAACCTATGTCACATTTTACAAGACTTTTTATTTTATTGAAAACCCTCAAATAAAAAAAACTAAACATATCCACAAAACAGCCCCAGAGCCTGTCAACTTAATACAAACAAACACATAACTATGTACATCTTCAAATAATGAAATTTAATGCTTCTAATAGGAGCAATTGTCTCACACAGACAGCTACAAACATAAGCCTCAATTAACTTAAAGCTGAAGTTATCCATGCCAAGATGCATGTTGCTGCCTGTGCTTCTACTTACTCTAACCGTTATCTGTTCTTTTTTTATCTTTATTTACATCCCAGATGTGAAAAACAGCTTGCATGCTTTCAGAAAACATTAACTTTTAACCTTAAAGAAATCAACGTTTTGGCTCTTACTGCCCTATAATCAGCTTGTCTCCATGGAAATGTAAGAGAAAAGAGAAAGCAGCCCACAACTGCAGGCCTGTAAACACAAACTGAAACATTTTTGATGAAGGAAAACTTTTCATTATATTTATTGCTTAATTATTTACTTGTTTCCACTTAAAACTTATCAGATTAAACCAAGAGTCTTAATCCAGGCATCCATCTATGCAAAAGTAAGAGAAAACACATCAGCTGTACATATATTATGAACTGTGTACTTTTGCACCCCACCACCCACCTCAGCAACCCAAAATTGCAGCATATTAACTTAAACATGTTTTCGTCCTGCCCTTTTTTCCTCTTTTTGCATTATAATGTCTACATTTCTTAATACTAAAACGAAGAAAGAAAGAGAGCAAGAAATTCATCTGTTTACTTTAGTATCTTTATCACATACAACAACTAAAATACTTTACTATGGAACACACAATTTAAATCATGAAAGTTTCATAGAAATACTGCTAAGAACAGAAATTATTTTATTTACAGTTACATTTTCCTTTCCTCTTCCCCTCTCCTCACTGTCCTTCCAAACATTAATGAAATGAAGTGAGGCAAATGCTTTCAGTTCCCCACTAGTTTAATAAAGTCAAAACTCCACTCTTTCCACTTTTTCTTGTACAGACGTATTTCAAAAATGCAACTGATGCTTTGCAGTCTCACATTTATTCAGTAAGTTCCATAATGCTGGCCTTCTTTGTGTTCATCTCCATCTCCCAACTTCAAACTGTGGTTAAATTCCAAAGTACTCCTGATTCTTCTATTGAACCCCTGTGCTTTACTCTGTCTCTCAAGCATTTTCAAAGGTTCATAGGTTCATAGGTTCATACTAGGCTATCTGCCCGAGGGCATTTACAAGCCTAGCCCATAGTTTTGTGGCTTACGCCACCCCTTTAGTATGGGGAACTATACCCATTATTTTGCTGTGCCTCTGTTGAGCAGTGACACTGAGGTAATCCCTGGGGTATATCTGCGATCTCCCATCCATTGGTCAAGATTTCTCTTGAACAAGGCCAGCGAGGTGCTCTGCCTCACATATACCGGGATTTTATTCCACAGCATAGGGAGTCTTTGGGTGATGAATCTATCCCTCCAGCACGTCCTATTAATAGCCGTGTCGAGGTTTAAGTCTCCCGCCCTTGTGGCTCTGACGGATCTAGATTTTTTGAGGTGAAGCATATTCATCAAATCTGGGTTTGACATGGCCTTGTATGTTAGGCAAAGGTCACCTCTGAGCAAGCGGTGCGACTGAATAGAGCTGGAGTTCTTTCAGTTGGGCAGCATAGGACAGATGTTTGAGACCCTTTATCCTTTTGGTGAGGAACTTTTGTGGCCTCTCCAGCTGCTGCAAGTGTCGGGTCAGATACATTCCGAATGGGGCATTGTACTCAATCATTGGTCTGATGAGTGATGAGTATAGGGAGACTATGACCTCCCTTGATCTAGATGAGAATCCCTTCATGATAAGGTGGGCAATGTAGAAGGTCTTCCTAACTACTTTAGCTACATGGGTGTCGAATGACAGACTACTATCAACCTGGGTCCCCAGGTCCCTGATAACTTCTTCTGTACTCAGTGGATTGCCACCTATTTGGTAGCTAGGGGTAACCTTGTTTTTCCCGAAGGGTATGACTATGCATTTTTGGCATTTAACTTTAGGCCATGGCTCTGGCACCAGTTATCCATTTCTGTGAGACCCTTCTGAAGGATATCTGTGTCAGATGTGTTTTCTACTATGGCCCAGTTTGCAGTCATCTGCAAACTTTGTCAGCCATAACCCTCCTGTGTTTGCTTGTACTTGGAAAAGTAGATGCCAAACAAGAGTGGGCCCAGGACTGAGCCCTGTGGTACACCACTTGTGACAGGCTTTGAGTCTGACATGGCGCCAGCAACTCTGACCCTGTGGGTTCTGTCACTCAGCCAGTTTGCAACCCATCTTGTGATGTATGGGTTAACATTTAAGCTGATGAGTTTTTCAATGATACCCGAGTGGGGTATTGTATCAAAGGCCTTCGCCAGATCGAGGTAGGCTGTATGGACTGCCTTTCCCTCATCAATGGCTTTGGTGACTGTTTGAAAAAGTCAACCAAGTTTAGAAGGCATGATCTGCCTTTGACAAAGCCAAACTGGGATGGATCCAAAGTCTGCAAATTCCCTATGTCTTTATTTATGAGGTCCATTATGATCCTCTCCATGGCTTTGCAGATAAGGCTTGTCAAGCTAATGGGCGGTAATTTCCAGGGTCGGTGGAGGCACCGCCTTTGTGAAGTGGGACCACAGTTGCAGTGCGCCACTCCTGGGTGCGTATCCAGAGGTAAGACTATGATTAAACAGCTGTCCTAGCTGTGGGTTTAATTCCTCATTGAGTTCGTGGAGCACACAGCCGGGGACACCATCAGGTCCCATGGATTCTGTCTTTTTTGCTTTGGAGAGAGCTGTTCTCACTTGGGCGTTGGAGATGTGTTGGGGGCTGCAATCGCTTGGTATAGATATCTCTCCTTTGGGGAGGGGAGAAGTTTGCACTGAACCTGTCAGCCAGTATGTTGGCAATGTCTGTAGGATCAGTAATCTTCACATCATTTTGAACTAGTTCTGAGCATATCTGGGAGTTTCCTCCCAGGTTTCTAACATAGCTAAAGAAGGCCTTATGATTGTCTTTTGAGTCTTTAGCTATTTTTCTCTCAAAATTTGCTTTGGATGATTTTATGAGAGCTCTTAGTTTTTTACTTATAGTGATCAAGGGTGTCTTACCTTTTAAGGATTTTGCTCTATCTTGTAGTAGCTTCCTCCTTTTGTTGTAGAGTTTGTTTATGGCTGGGGTCCACCAGAGTGGACGCTTGCCTTTGGTACAAAGAGTCTTTGTTTTGCTTGGGATTGCCTTATCCATGCAGTCCTGCAGGTGCTGGTAGAAGGCATTTGTAAGTGATTCAGCGGCTTGAGTACTGTTTTCTGTCGGCTCGGGGGCCTTAAAGGAGACCACACTAGTCTTTAGAAGTGTGAAGTCGGCTTTCGAGAAGTTCTTTACTGTGGTCTTTTTTATTTCAGGTGGGGTGGGATGAGGACCTCCAGCGAGATTAGTTTGTGATCTGATCTCACCAGTGAGGGGTATACTTCCGGTGTTGAACATTGTGCTCCCATGTTCGTGATGATGAGATCAAGTATGTTTTCTCCTCTTGTGGGGATGGTGACTAGTTGTTCCATGGCATTTGAGTTTATGAATTCCAGGAACTTTTGGGCTAGGTGTTTGGGCTTGAGTAGTGTTCCCAGTCTATATTAGGGTAATTGAAGTCACCTAGTATGATGGTGTTTGGTGATACATTTATCCCCTCTAGTGTTTTCAGGAAGGCCATGTGAGGTTCCTGAGTTTGTGAGGGTGGCCTATAACATGCTACAATTTGCAGAGCAGTCTTGCCTATGGTTAATTGCACCTGGATGGTCTCCGATGCATCGTGCGTTGCCACCAGTCTTGAGGTGTGGGTGTCTTTGATGAATATGGATACCCCACCGCCTTTCTTGGTATTGTCCGGATTTTGGGGCCGGAACGCATGATAAGAGGTAAAACCTGATAGTGCTGGGGTGCTCTCAGGAGCCTTGAACCAGGTTTCTGTCACTGCACAGACATCGATGTTCTCCATACTGAGAAGGGCCTCGAGTGCGTGCATTTTGAGATTTAGACTTCTGGCATTGAGCAGCATTACCCTTAGTTTTTCCTTTTTGTGTTCTAGGGTGGTAGGTTTAGAATTTGAGCCTTGCCTAAAAAAGGCACTATGGGGGTGGCAAGAGCCTTTGCCAATATCCGGAATCCCAGGGGTGACAGGTGCAAGCCGTCCCTTGCGAAGCAGCGTGGCTTGTCCAGCATGTCATCCCAGGCAGACAGACATTGGATGTCCATTGTTTCAATGCTTTGAAACAATGGACAAGGTCTCACTGGCAGACTCTCTTCATGTGCTTTGTTATCAGAAGAATGAGAAGCAGAGTCCCCTTCTGCTTGATGGCTCACTTTTTGTTGGATCAACTTTTGTATTTCCTCCTTAGCCTGTTCTACATCAAAAAATAACTTTGATCCTCCGGAAAAAAATATTCTGAAGACAGCTGGATTCAGCATCTTGAATCTCACACCTGCCTCTAATCATTCTCTGATCGCTGGAATAAATTTAGTTCTCTTCTGCCTGGTGTACAGTGAATAATCATTTTCCACCAAAACTCTACTGTTTCCAAGTTTTAATACTTTGCCCTTTTGTGTCAGTTTTGTCATGGTTAACTCTTTCTGCTGGTAGGTTTACATCTTTACTAATATAAGTATTGGCTGTTTTCTCATGGCCATGTTTGGAGCATACACATGGTGTAGCCTTTCAATTAGCAGTTTATGCTATGGGATACCAATCTAGTTGCTTATATCTGCCTTCATAAAATTAATAAAGTTTGTTCCTTCTAGTTTCTTTGGTACAGCAGAAAATCTCAGATTTTCCCTATGTGCTCTGTCCTATAATTGTACTATTATTTGAAGCATCTCTTCTTAAGTAGTATCATACTCAGCCAGCCTTTTCTTCATTTCAACCACTGATTTTTGCAGTTTTATCAGCTCATCTGAGTACTTAAGGTTTCTTCCATTTATCCAGTTTTTTGTTATTTAAGTTGATAAACTCCTTCAGTGTTTCAGTTATTTTAATAAGCTCTGAGCATGTTTGACTTGCTTTTCTTCTAGACTACTGAACGTCATGTCTTGCACCAGAGTTAGAGCTTGAACTGTTTTTTGCTGAGCAGCTGTAGGATTCTTCCCAGTCAATGTTGTCTCTTCACCTTTTCTAGTTGAATTTCCCCAAGGCTCTCTTAATTTCTTCTTTGCTGGCGTCCTGGAAACGTACTTACTAGTCTAACTAGCCAGTAACTGAATTTACTAAAAGTGACAGAGTTCCTGGCCCTTGCCTTTCAGTTTCTTTTTACACTGGGAGAGCTGAGGTTAAGCTGTTGATCAGTGTACAGCCATCTTGGAAAGCCCTGTAAAGAAGTACTGGACATTGCAAAGGTTTATGGCAAAAGGGGTTTATGGACTGGTGGCTGGGGTTGAAATATTGTGTTAAAAATAGAAAGAGGAAAAAATTAAACATATACTGAGCATGATAAATGTGGAGGGAATGGGATTGTTGTAAAATACAGGGGACAACCCAAAACAGTTTTTTTATGCGGAAACGAAGGACATTTGATAAGTAACTGTGACAAAAGAAAATGTCATATTTGTGTGGAAATGGTATATGATGCAAAAATGTGAATTGAAATGTTATAAATGCAGCAAAATTAAACATTTATGGATGGATTTCAAAAATGAAAATAACAGTAAGGAAAAAGAAAAAGAAAGAAGAAAATGAACACATAGAACACATTTTAAAAGTAGTAGAAAAATTAGATGAGAAAAATAATAAAGAGGTTATAAAATAAGTGAAGAAGACATAAACTGGGAGGTAGTAAAATAATTCTATTGGTAAAAGGTTGAAAGATGGAAAAGGAAAATTTAAAGGGATAAATACAAAAGAAAAACGGAAGAAAATGGATGAAAAAGAATATATACAACTAAAGACTGGGGCTTGGTTTAATGGTTAAGGTGTTTAACTCACATACATCAGGTACAGTGTTTGATTCTCACCTTTGGGAAGGAAATTGGTTAGGCTTAGAATGGCCTATTAAGGAAATAAGCTTGCTAAATAACTATGAACCCATAAATCCAAGGAAAAAGGAAAAAAAGTTAGAGTGCTTTCTGTAAATGTAAATTGTATTAAGAATATAAAAAGAATAGGAATTTGGGAGCGGTGTAATGCATGTGATATAGATGTAATTATATTAGAAGACACAAGATTTTTAACAAATGAAGAAAAATTACAAACAGAAACTATGTGGAGGAAAGATAACTTGGAATTTGGGAAATGAGAGATGTTCTAGAATAGCTGTATTCTGCAGAAGCGTAATAATGATATTAGATGTAACGTTAGCAAAAAAGGGAAGATTAACCATTGTAGATTTAAAATGGAAAAAAAAAAATAAAAAAAAAATATATATATATATATATATATATATATATATATATATATATATATATAATTACATTATATGTTTATACTAACTGTAAATAAATGTAAAGTTTATTTAATCAGATTTTAGACTATGGAGTGATAAATATGAATATTATAATAACATGGGACTTTAATTGTGATTTAAGAGGCAAGAGTAAAAGGAAAGGAAATGATATAAGAAATATGCTAGTTATAAGATATGGTAATTTAAAACTCTGGGACAGAAATTCATGGATTTACAAAAGGGGTATGTACAGAACTGAAAATTATTACTTTGTAGTATCAGAAGGTTTAATTATGGAGAAAGGGAGGTAGTCAAAACAGGATTTTTCTGATTATCTTGCAATATGGCTAGAGATAAAATTAAACAAGGAATATATCAAACAGACAAAGGAATAAAAGGATAGATAAAAAAGCATGGAATGAAGAAGGAAAGAGATTAGTATACAGTTATGGAAAGATCATATTAGTATGAGAACATTTTATAAAAAAATTATTTGAATGGTAGATGACATTTAAGGAAAACTATAAAATGTTTTTTACAGTGGCGATATGATATGAGAAAAGTAGAGAGAAAAAATATAAAAGAACACATAATGATGCACTGGACGATTTAGAATATAATGACAGAAAGTACTTTGACAAAGAAAAATAATTATATGAAAGAAATCAAGAAAAATACAAGAATTGCTATATAAGCAAATATATATTTTTACAAGGAAAAAGAAGTATTGTAGTGTAACGAGAGAAAAAATGTAAAAGGAGAAATAATAACTCAGGAAAAGATTATCCCTGGATTTCACTAATGCCCAGCACTAAGTGTATACTGTTCTGAGTGAACAGACAACATAAGCTTAACTCATACCTCCTTATTCCTAATTTTAGTTTTCCTACTGACTTTCTTACAGCTTCAAATACTGAAGGGGATTCATAAAGATTATAATCAAGTATAGACTATATGTTTCTGAATGATTAGAAATCACAAACATGTGGTAGGGATGTTCTTGGATAAAGATTGTGTATACTTAGTGTAGGTGTTATTGAATCTGGCCCTATGAATAGTTTAGAGCAATGTGTACAAGAAATGTTCAAAGAAAAAAGAAGATAGTGAAAAAAGATGGTGCAAGTGATGGTTTAATAAAAAGCAAGAATTGAATAATTTATGTAATATTCCTTAGGTTATATGATATATAGCAATATATGTGAAGTATAATGTTTGTTATGTTAATATTGTTTGATTACTTTTACATGAATGTAAATTTGCCTGTGTCACAAGTGATAATTCAATAAAGTATTAGGACAAGTAAGTATAGATTTTGCTGCAGGCCAAGGTGGAATATGGTATGAAATGTGTAAAAATTTAAGGGACTGGAAAAAAATTTTTTTACAGATTTTGAATGAATGGTTAAATGAAGGTTTTATGTATAAAGAATTAGGCAGTAGAATACTTAGATTCATATGGAAGGAAGAAGAAAGAAGAGAATTATAAAACTGGAGACCAATAGTATTGAATAATAATGGCTAACAGAAACAGGCCTAATCAGGTGGCAGCTGTAGCCATTGTGGGATTTCTAGGGAGAGCCCATACCTTTCCAGCAAGTTCTAAGACTAGATCAGTAAAACAGACATGTTCAGTGCAGGACAAGGGTGAGTCTGCAAAACCCAAGTCAAGTTTCATTGTTAACTATCATAACTGTGGTGCCACTCATGAGTCCAAAAGAGAAACGTGCTTAACATTTGGTCAGCAATGCCACAAGTGTAAAAAATGGAACCACTTTCAAAAGTTTTGTAAATCAAGCAAACCTCATTCACTTATTAAGAAGGGTCACTCAAATAGGAGTGGATCATATAGAAAGCTCCAACTTTACTTTCTATGTAGATGGTGTTTCAGTGGTTGGTGAAAAGGGTATTGCATTAGATTTGTTGGCGAAAAACAAAGTATTTTGTACTGTAATGGTAAACCCACATAGCTCAGAGTGGACATTAGTTCAAAGTGCAATGTTATGTCAGCAGAAACATTTGCTTGAGTAAGAGCAGATGAACAACTTAATTTGGCCAATTGTGCGAAGCTTGTTGCTTATAGAGGTGAAGTGATTCAAACCAAAGGCTCAGTAGTGCTTTCATGCTATTCAGCTGGGAATAGTTACAGCTTGCAATTTTATGTAGTCAAAAGACCTGTACAGGCATTATTAGGTCTCAGAGACAGTTTAAAAATGAAACTATTTTCTTTTACCATAGAGGTCTATCATGTAAGCACATGTCCTAGTTCCAGTTTTACCAATGCTATTTTCATAGAGTATGCTGATATTTTTAAAGGCAAGCTAGGTAAACTTCCAGTTGTGTACTCTATGAAATTAGACCCAGAGGTCAGTCCAGTGGACAGACCAGAGAGAAGAGTTCTGATAGCTATGCAGGACAGAGTCTAGGTCCAGTTAGATAAAATGGTGCAGCAAGGTGTGGTTTGTCCAGTTACAGAACCAACTGAATGGGTGTCTTCCATGGTAGTCACTCAAAAGAAAAGGTCAGATGAAATCAAAATATGTATTGACCCAAGAGACTTAAACAAAGCATTAAAGACCCCACCATTCTATGTGTGCAGTTGAGGAAGTTGCTACCCTAATGCTAAATGCCACTGTTTTTTTCTGTCTTAGATGCAAAGAGTTCATTTTGGCAAGTAATGCTTGATCGCAAATCTTAACTACTGACTACAGTCAGTACTCCATTTGGTAGATACAGATTTCTCAGTATGCCTTTTGGAATAAATTCTGCCAGTGAAGTCTTTCAGCATGCAGTAGAGCAAATGTTTTCAGGCTATCCATGTGCTATAATAGTAAAAGATTTACTAGGTGGAGGCAAAGGTGAAGCTGAGCATGACAGAAACCTCAGGAAATTTCTGGAAAGAGCACATGAAGTGAATCTAAAGCTCGATCCTCTGAAATGTAAATTCAGGCTACCAGAAGTTATCAGTCATTTATTTACCAGTTCAGGCTTATGACCAGATCCTTCCAAACAGCCATTCTTGAGATGCCAGCTCCAGACAATGTCCAAGCCTTACAGGGTTTTTTGGTATGGTTAACTATTTGGGCAAGTTTATATCAGACTTTAGTGAATTATCAGTGCCCTTAAGAGAGCAACACCAGACAGCATTTGATAACCTGAAACAGAAAATTGCCAGTCCATCTACATTAAGATACTATGATGTCCACAAACCAGTAATTTTTTCCTGTGATGCTTCAAGGATCGGTCTTGGTGCAGTTATTCTTCAAGAGGGCAGACCAGTAGTCTATGAGTCTGGAACTCTTACCTAAACTGAGATGCAGTATGCTCAAATTGAGAAGGAACTTTTGGCAATTGTGTTTGCACGTTCGAAGTTCCATGATTATATTTATGGTCGAGCTATCCAGATTGAGACTGATCATCAACCACTTGTCACTATTTTAAAGAAGCCTATGCGTACATCTCCAGCAAGACTACAAAGAATGATGCTCATATTACAAAAGAACAACTTCAAAATGGTCTATACAAAAGGCAAACTTCTTTATCTGACTGATACCTTATCCAGATTGCTCAGAAATACCACAGAAAAGCTTGACACAGAGAATTTTTGACTTCAATGTCATGGAAGTGTATAATTTTTCTACCACAAGACTTGATGAGATAAGAAGTCATACAAAGACTGATCCAAATTTGTAAAAGCTCAACCAATTCATCAATGTTGGATGCCCATCAAAGCAATCTTGTGTACCATTAGAAGTGCAGCCTTATTTTCTTATGGAGATGAGATGTTGATGGAAGATGGTATCATTTTCAAAGGTCCTAAAGTTGTCATTCCTACTTCCTCATGACATGAGTACATGAATGCATCCAGATTTTGCATAGTAGCCACCCAGGTTTCAAAGTTACCAAAAGAAGGGTGAGAGGACTAGTATTTTGGCCTTCTCTGTCAAAAGATATCGATAAAGTACTTTCATCTTGTTTAGTATGCAATAGTACTAAATCGCATTTGCAAAAAGAGCCACTTCAGCTAAACCAGATTCCTGAACTACCTTGGTCAACAGTAGCCACTGACATATTCAAGTGGAATAGTCAACATTGCTTAGTGCTGGTAGACTCTTATTCGAATTGGTTCAAGATTGGTTTGCTACCTAACCTAACGTCCAGTACTGTCATTACTAAGTTAAAATATAATTTCTCAGTCCATGGTAGTCCACACCAAGTTATTTCTGACAATGGTGACCAGTTTACCAGTCAGCTATTTCAGAAATTTGAAAAGAGTGGGACTTTATCCATGTTACCAGTAATCCTGAGTACCCACATTCAAACGGCCTAGCTGAACGCGCAGTACAAAGTGCAAAGGAATTACTAGAGAGGTCAAAGCGTGACAACATTGATGTTTTCTTGAATTTGTTTAGTCTCAGAAATATACCCCTTGGCAATTTACTTGGCTCACCTGCTCAGAGACTTCTATCTAGCAAACAAGAACAACCTTGCCTATCAGTTCCAGTTTGTTGGTGCCTAATGCTAAAAACACCAGAGCAATCAAAACCCAACTATTCAAAAAGTGTTCATTCCAAAAGTCCAACTATGATACAATGAGCAGATTTCTTCATCTGTTGAAAGAAGGAGAGATAGTGAGGATGCAAACGGAGAAAGGTTTTGATCAAACTGGTCAAGTGAGAGGTGTATGTGCCAAGCCAAAATCTTGCTTAGTAGAATCTGAGGGTATAGATTACAGAAGAAATTGCAGGCATCTTCTTCCGGTATCTGAATCAACATTGCAGCATCGTACCTGTGATACAGACTCTAGATGTCAGATCAACCTAGATGATGTTCCTGTTGAAGGACATGTCTCAGTACCTATTCCCATTCCTGATGATGTCCCAGATGTTCCTAAAGTTGAACATTCATTAAAGACAGTCCCTGTTGCTAAACCCAGTCCTAATTTTTATATCACACGATCAGGTCGTATTTCTAGACCTAATGTAAAATACACAGCAACCTGGACATGATTGTTCCACTTGTAATTAGTTCTGTATAATTGCATATCAATGATTATTGTCATTATTATTGTGCATGACTTATTTCTAAAAGAGGGAGGATGTAGATCAGAGTGTGTGTTTTGACTTTAAGAAGCATTTCAAAGTGAGGGTGCATGCTTATAAATAGAGAGCATGTGCAGGGAGCAGTGCCATTTTGAGTGAACAGCCAGAGTGTTAACATGTATGAATGCAGTAGTCAGGCTGTTTGTAAGTCTATTTAAGTTTTAGTTACTAAGCCTCAATTCTGATATGTTTATATGTAATAAAGCTGATTGAACCAAATCCACAACCGTTTTATCCTGACTGGACGAGTGACACTTAATGTCTATCAACAAACTGATAGGACACATTTGTATGACAAGTTCTTATCTAAGCATAGTACCTACCTATGAAATAAACTACTCCTGTATGTTAAGAAATCAAGCAACCTAAGTACATTAAAAAACTAACCTAGACAATTGATGGACACTCACAACTTCTCCTCAGGCCTATCTTGTGTGAACATCCTAAAGTA
>NC_056734.1:73007327-73012327 GCF_019279795.1 Protopterus annectens
GTGGTTTCCCATCCATTGATCCAGATTGCACTTGAAGATGGTCAGGGAAAGGCTCTGCTTCACGTCAACAGGAAACTTATTCCAGAAAAGGGGCAGGCTCTGGGATACATACCTGTCTCTCCAGCATGATCTATTCATGTCTGAGATCAGGTTTAGTTTCTTGGAGTGGGTTACCCTCATGTAATTAGTTTTGCAAATATGCAACATTACCATCAGGGCTAGGTCAGAGACTGCCTTGTAGGTCGGGCGTAGATTGCCCCTTGGTAATCATTAAAAAACTGAACACAGTGATAGGGCTTTTAATAAGTCCGTATATGACATGTTGGTTATACCCTGTATTTTTTTGGTGATAAACCTCTGAGGATGCTCCAGGTGTTGTAGTTGCCTGGTGAAGTATATGCTATGACTGCATTGTACTTGATTATTAGTCTGATGAGGGCCGAATACAGTGGTACTATGACATCCTTAAATCTGGATGCCATGCCCTTTGGCAGGCAGAGGATGTATGAGAAAGTAGCTGGTTACTGATACTGTGGCATGGTGAGAAGTACTTCTATTTCACAGTGCTTTACTCAGGTTGAGTTTTTCTCTATGTTTCTTTCCATGTCCTTCCTGTCTGTGCATCTGACTGAAAAACATGCAGCATGTGTGTGTGTGTGTGTGTGTGTGTGTGTGTGTGTGTGTGTTTGCAAAATATATCATTGATTTTATCTGTGCACAGACACAGTAATGCCAGGCACTTCTGTGTTGCTGTTAAAATGTAGTTAACAAGTAATTATATTTCAAAAGTTATGCATAAAATACATCACAGAACATTCAGACACTTAAATCTTCTAGGAGTCTGATGACCCCACACCCCAGAATGTATAATGGATTTTGACATGGCCTTACCCTCAACCATACCCATTCTAAAACCAGCCCTGCTGAGATGTTTGTGACTGGAAGGTTGTTAAAGTTTGTATGTGCGTGTGTGTGTGGGGGGTGGTGGTGGGGGGCTGAGGATTGTGTGTTCATTACTGTAATTCTCATCAAAATCAAATCTTAGATGTATGCAAAGGAGGTCATTATAGCTTCTTTTGAGGATGGGGACAATGTAGTCTTTGTTTCTTTTACTTTTCTCACAGACTTCAAAGGTGTACAAAGACTTTTATAGCTGGTGTTGGGGCAGTGTACTGTCTATGAGCAACAAAGTGGAATTCATTAGTGTAGTCATTATTTTTTCACTTTCAACATAATCTTGCACCAGGCAAATATACCAGTGGTTGCCTATGGGGTGTAGGGGTGACGAGTGAGAAGGAGTCATGCTGTGTGTGTGTGTGTGTGTGTGTGTGTGTGTGTGTGTGTGTGTGTGTGTTTGTGTGCGTGTGTGCGTGTGTGCGTGTGTGCGTGTGTGTGTGTGTGTGTGTGTGTGTGTGTGTGTGTGTGTGTGTGTGTGTGTGTGTGTGTGTGTGTTTGTGTGTGTGTAAAAGGATATAAATCAAATCACTGATCTGGGAAGACGAGATGATCACAGTTTTGACATATCGAACCTTGTGAATGGAGATCAGCATACAGTGCAGAGCGGGAACTTTACCTTTCTCTTCACTGTAGTGCAATCTCGAAGTTGGTATATTTAAGCAGCAGGGAGTGTGGGGGTGCAAGTAAAATAAGAAGTTTTCGCATTTTAGATTTTGTTTTTGTTAAGTTTGGTATTTCAGAACTTCGATCCTTTGGTATTCTGAAATTTCGATCCTTTGAAGTAGATATATATATATATATATATATATATATATATATATATATATATATATATACATATATATACATATATATATATATATATATATATACACATACACACACACACACACACACACACACACACACACACACACACACACACAGTCTCTTGAAATACATGACTATGGCCATTTGAGCATCTGCTTTCATCCCAGTCTAACATCACAGGGATGCACAGGCAATGAGTGTTAGTTTATTGTGTGCTACTATTTTGTCAGCTTTGAATATTAAGCTTTGACAAAACATATGTTTTTATTGAAAGAAAAAAAAGACTGAAATTCTATTCTACTTATGATTTTTGTTCAGGTCACTATTGGATTAAAGGGTTGGGAAAATGTTCAAAAATGCTTCCCAGAACATCTATAACCCTATGGCTTCTGTGGCCCTTAGCTAAGGCTAATTTCTTAAATAGTTATTACTTTGCTGTCTTGGTCAAAAAAGGTGTGCTAAAAGGATACAAGGAATATTAAAGTTGATCAGCAGAAATACATTTCTTTCCTTAATCATAATTTCTTTTCAAGCTGTCATTGGATGAAAAGGTTGTGTTAAAAGAAAAAAATACATTTCAAAACATATAGAAAATCATGGCTTCTTGATAAAGTTAAAGTGTATGGAAAATATGAAAAAAGGGAGAAAAAAAAGTAATGTGCATAGTGTGGAGCGTCCAGGAAGCGTGTGTACTGGAGCCTGGACAATGTGTGTTGGTGGGGTAAAACAGTAGGCAGTGCCTAGGGCACCATTTCATCGAAGTCCATCCCTTTACATAGAGCTGTTGTGATGTATCATTGTTGCAACTAAATTCCATTCACTGTGAATGCCTCTCTGTGAGATGGGCCAACATAGTGTGCTATACAAGCATTTCAGAATGTAAGAGCACTGTAGCTACAGTTCAATGCATGCATACTACCTTTAAATTTCTGCAGAATTAACTAAAATGTTGCTTAGGAGGTGTGGCAGTGACAGGGTGATTATTAGACTAGAAGTGTCCAGGGGCCTCCGAACTTGACATTTGCTGGGGCCCCAAAAAAGCTAACACTGTCCCTGTTTAGAACTAGCTCTAACTTCTTTTCTAATTTCTGACAATCGACAAGGACTCCTTCATTCCAGTTCAAACCCTCAGTAGGTCTTTATCTTGAGTGGAAAAGAGGCTTCTGATTCTGTTTGTCCAGCTGCTCTCAAGAGAAGAACAAAAGTGACAGAAAACCAGCAATATCTTTCACACCATGGCATTTGGGGACAAAAATTACATCCCCTCCAAGAACTTGTCTTTATTTCCCCCAACCTGATTTACCACCTGGAACTGGGAGTAGGACTGTGTATCTGGACTTTCATGATAACTTGGCACTCAGACTTTGATTTCTCTGTTGCAAGTGGTCACTATAAATGCTTTAATAAATTATCAACGTAGATTTTGCTCCTGCTTCACCTTAGTAATTTGTACAGTTTAATTGTACCATGTGTGTTCATTTCTCCTTTCAAATACTGTCTTTGTCATCAATTGAAATTCGTAATGCCTCAGCTTTAAATTTTCATGAGAGATGTAATATTCAAAACATTATTAGGTTTAACAAGCATCTGAAGAAACTCTGTTGACAAGAGAGAGAAAGTGCATACATATTTATATTATGTTAGCCATAGTTTTTGTTCATTCCCTTCTCTAGTAATACATAAAAAAGAAAGATCTGACACCTAGAAATACCCTAAGGCTCTATAAAAGTGGGCCCTGCAAAAGTCTTTCTAATAAAATATTCCTATTCCATTAAAAAATGGGTAATTGTACTTACACAACTGTTGGTTCCACCTATAGCCTTATAAGTTCATGCTAGGCTAGCCGCCCTGAAAGGTTATTTTAAGCCTAGGCAGCAACTCAAGGTCAGAATTAAACCTTGTATCTTGTGTCTATGAGGCAAAGACCTTAACCATTGTACCAAACCTCCCTCCCTCATAAAAGCTGTCTCCATCCATCCTCTGACCAAGGAGACAGAACTGGACTCTAATAGGGTTTTCTTGTTGCTATGATCATTTAATATATGATATAGCAGATATGAAAAGATGTGATCAACTTATTTGTACTTTTAATGTTAATTTGATATTCTTGTGATTTGAAAGGACAATCTTGTTCTATACAGAGCACACATGAGAAGATATGACCAGAGTGATCTTCTCATGATTTGGCAGCACAAGTCAAGTTCAACAGATAATTCTACATGAAATGTATTCAAAAATAAACTCCAGCATTATTAAAATTTGAGAAACACAACTGAAAAATGTGGAAATATAATAAACACATATGTAAATATTCAATCATATCTATCCATCCATCCACCCACACACATACAAACACACACATACACACACAAATATACGTGTGTGTGTGTGTGTGTGTGTGTGTGTGTGTGTGTGTGTGTGTGTGTGTATGTATATATATATATATATATATATATATATATATATATATATATGTATACTTATATGGGAGCACTACTTTTAGTCAAAATGGAAACTTGTTGACATCTGGCAGAGCCAGTTCAGCTGAGTGAAAAGCAACTGATCGAAATATGCTGGCTTTTCCAGTATGAGATCACAGTACAGTTGTGATGAGGGAATATGCCCTTTTTCTCACTGTAATGCGATCTTGGAATGAGTATATAAAGTATCAGGGAATGGAGATGCATAGGGGGAGTTTCAATCCTTGTGGATTGATGTTTAGTTTTTCGACAATTAGGTGTCGACTAATTGTCATTTTGATAGCTATGTATGTATTTAAACACACACACACACACACACACACACACACACACACACACACACACACACACACACACACACACACACACACACACACATCTCTCTCTCTCTCTCTCTATATATATATATATATGTATATATATATATATATATATATATATATATATATATATATATATATATATATAAAACATTTATATTTGTATGGTTTCTTATTACTGTAGCTTGCTGTAGTCATTTTTAATTTGTTAATTTGTTACTGGAGTTTTCTCTTTTTCTCCTCGGGGCTCGAGCCTCCACTGAAAATGTTTTTTTCTGACCCAGTGGACTTTTCCGGTGAACAAATGTCAACAAATAAATAAATAAATATATTTAAAACATTTCCATTGCATTCATGTAAGTCTGTAGGAGTTAAAGAACCCAGTGCCCTATACCAATATACCAATATGTGTATGTGCTTTTAGAGAGTCATG
>NC_056734.1:73017327-73024827 GCF_019279795.1 Protopterus annectens
GATATTTAGAAACATGTGAACAGTATAAATAGTATCTGAACAACAATTCACATCTCTGAGCAGCACTAGTCAAAGGTCAAACATCAATGTAGTTGTGTTGCTCATCATGTAGGCTTTAAGATGATATTTTTCAATAGTTTGTATTCAGCATGGTTTTGGAAAGATTTTTTGCAAGTTTGACCAGGCTGTATTAGATGTCTGTAGGTGTCAGTCTGATGTAACTACATAAACATCTGGAAGTGCCACTAGGCTCTAATAAGTTTAGGAGAAAAAAACAGTCATCTGCATCTTTGCCCTCTTGAATAATCTAGTGATTAATTGAGACTTCATTTAATCTCTTTGAAGAAGTTCAAAATTCCTGGCTGATGTGACTCAGGTGTGTGCACCACATATGTTTACACCTACACATTCATGTAGGTATGCAGTGAATTTGATGCAGACCTAGGATTGTGTGTGTTGAGGGGGAGGGGGGACAAGGGAACTACAATATTATGTTAAGGAATGTTAAGGAATGCTGCCCTAGAAATTAAGGTCCATCCTGTGCTGCTAAAGGATATGTGGATGGATACACTGAATAATTTATCAGTGTAAATGATTAGAGCGAGTGTATTTGCGAAAGTGAATCTGAATAGGTGCCCTTAAAAAAACAGCACATATGATAAAACAACTGATACTTTATAGCAAGTATGTTCATATTTCAGTAAGTGAATAGCTTGAACAAAAACAATAGTGTTTTGACATAATGGTTGAGTCAGTAAACCATTCTCAGCTTTCTCGCTGGCCTACAGTTTATGGTCAATGTAACATAAAGGATTATGAATTGGTCTCTGATCCAATTAAAACCAAGTTTTAATATGTTTAAAAAATGAATATCAAAAAAATTAACTTCAACACTAAGGCAAAGTCAAGCTCAAGAGAACATATAACTAGGTCTATATCAATTCATCGAAATCCATCTTCAGCGAACGGCTATTCATCTAACACAAATCAGTGAACAGCCATTCATTGAACATTCACATCAGCGAAAGTTTTTCCCAGGGAAATTAGTTAGTTGGCCAACATATGTAAATTTGCCCTTTTCTTCACTGTAGTGCAATCTCGGAGTTAGTATTTATAAGTAGGGGGTGTGGGGGCGCAGCCCCCCCACCTTGGTGGGTTTGATGTACTGTGGTGTGTCTGTGTGTGTGTGTGTACATGTGTGTGTGTGTGTGTGTGTGTGTGTGTGTGTGTGTGTGTGCATGTGTGTGCGTGTGTGTGTGTGTGTGTGTGTGTGTGTGTGTGTGTGTGTGTGTGTGTGTGTGTGTGTGTGTGTGTGTGCGCATCACTTGGTATGTTGGGCAACTAAGTCACTTTCCCGGGAAAAATGTCCAATGATGTGAATGTTTGATGAATGGCCGTTCGCTAAAGTTGGGTTTTGACAAAGTGATATAGACCCCATATAAGTATTTGGTTATGACTAGAGAGCCCCAATCATATATATATATATATATATATATATATATATATATATATGTATAGATATGTATTTGTAGTACATGGAGCTTTACCCAGTCTAGTGTACTACCCGTTGCAGAGAGAAAGAACAAAAATAATATAGGAGTGCTAAGTGTTTTATAGCTTCTAAAGCTGTGACACACTTACAGCTCACAAATAGTGGCCAGGATGAAAGTGACTCTCAGTTACAAGGGCAGTTCTAAAAGCAGTAATATTTTATGGTGCCACACACAACAAAAGAAGTGGAGCAGCAGGAAGTGTAATACAGCTGTTAAAGCTGCATTAGCTGCCTACCACTGTTCTGCGGAGGCTGCTGCTCATGCTCTAGTTAAGACAAGAGCATAACAGTGGTGAAGGATGGTTAGCAAAACTTTGCTAAAGCACCTTTCTTACATCATAATGGTGCTTAAAGCTTTCTCCAAAACCTGGGGGATAACTGTGGTACTCACCATGCTACAACATAAACTTGATATGAATGTACAAAAAGTTCTGATTCTTACTACTTTACATAGTTTTACTTATACTCCTTATTTTTGTGTGTGTGTTTTAAACAAGGAAACTGGGTACAATACTAGCTGCAAACTTCAGTAGAAGTGTAACTATCAGCTGATTTGTTGTGCATTTGCCCAGATAAGTTAAGTTCTTTTTCTGCAAATGATGATTGGATGAGCACACCTGCACCTTTTGATTGTCTTCATAACTAACTCTGAAGCATCATGATCTCAGAATTTATTTTAAATAAAGGCGTGCAGGAGGTGAAGCCACCCCCCACATGGAGGGTGTTAGGGTCTCTACCCCCTGTGTGAAAATATTTTAGTCCTTTTTTCATTTCACCGAGCTGAACTCATCTGATTGTGATTCTTTAAAAGTGACTTAATCAAATGAACCATATCCATCAATTTACTTATGAATAAACATGGCATTAAGCTTTCTGATCCACTTTGGTTTGGTGGAAAAGGTTTTAAAGCTGGCAACATCAGACTAGAAAGAAAGATCAGATTTAACAGAGTTGCCATCTTTTTCCTTGGAGCAAGAAATATGAGTCTGCTGTTCCACATTGCAGTTTAAATAAATGAGTCTCAGCAGGGATCACAGATGTGATCATGTTAGGAGATGTGCAATATTTTGTGTATGCTTACCATGCCACTAGTATATGCTTAGTTCATTTATTTATTTCATTTGGCCACTAGGAGTTCCCTATGAACCTATAACACATGCTGAGAACAGCAACTGTTAGACCAAGTGATACTCATAGTATTTAACCTTGCTCACTACTTCTGTAGGGTGCTATTAGTGATACTGGTCACAACAATTGGGAGTATCTGAATTCACTCCTATCTTGAGGATGGAGCAAACATGATATTTTTGATCTTTCTAGCTATCAGGTTCAGATTCTTATGTGGTAAACATCTTTCTAAACTGCAGGCCAAATGCAAGGGTACAACAGCCAAGCAAAGCCATAGGTGTATAAATGAGCATCATCAATGCACTGGATAACTGTAGTAGTGTAACAGTATCCATAAAGGTCACTCTCAAAGAGTATTAAGACCAGCTGTCTGAGAGTGTCTGCAGCAAACTGTATCATCCCCCAGAGATGGATCAGTCTTTACAAGCCAGAGCCAGCTATCATTTCTGAGATATGGCAGTGCCCAGAAATTAAGTATGCAGTGGCACTGACCCCCAGTTACAGTCTACTTTGGTATGACAGTTATGGAAGTACACACAAGAGTATATTAAATATACATCATTTATGCTTTCATTTTATAAACCTCTTCTGCTGGTAACTGTCACATTGGTATCAAGCTGAGGAAAGCAGCTCAAATGTCTCTGTCCCTTGCAACAATCAACAACTCATCTTGTGGCATACCGTCTATTACCAGACACATTGAGAAATATAACTTCTTTAAAATGTCCTAGATCTGCCCTGGGGTCCTCCTTTCCCTAGCACGTGCCTAGTATATCTCCCTTTGGAGGTCTCCAATAGCCATTATCACAGAACTCCCAATCCACCTAAAATGATTCCTCTCAACATGGAGGTGCAGTATCTGTACTCAGCAATTTTCCCAGATTGCTTACTTCATAATTCTGACACAGAGTTAGCCCAGCTACACCATAAGCAAACAACATTTCTACTGTTTATATTTATGGCCTCACCCTCTGTCACTACCCAAAGATCATGACCATAGGTGTGGATGGAGACATAAACTAATTGGTCATCTCTTGCTTCACTAGTAGAGTCTAGTTTAATGTCTGTAGTACTACCACTGTTGCAGCTAGCTGGTGGTCAGTCTTCTCATCCCCTCTACATTCTCTTGTGAATAGGACCCAATTTTACAATCTGAGGTAGCTGCACTACCTCATGTGTACATGGTAATCCACTCTTTTCTGGGAGAGGGAGAAGATCATGACCTTTGATATGGAGGTGGTTAGTTTCATTAGTTTCACTCCAGGCCCTTCACATTCAGGCACATATCACTCCAGTACCTGCTGGAGATTACAGTCAGTCACTTGAGGCTAAACAAAAACATCAACTGCAAACAAGAAAGTTGCCAATCATGCATCTTCAAACTGCATACTGTCCAGACAGGAGCTGTTATTTAATAACATATCAATTGAAAAATTACAAAATATGATGGGAAAAGGAGCCTCAGATGTAATAATAATCTATTCTAATATGTTGATTACACCCTCTTCAGCCCAAAGAGATTTTGTCTTTATATCTGTTAAAGTAAATTATGTAAACAGGCTTGATTATTGCTAATTTTACATTCCCCAGACTTATAAAGAAATACTGCAGCTGATACTTTTTTGTGGTTAGCTGACAAACATGACTTGGAGATTCAGCACTGACTGGAAATCAACTCCAGATAGCTATAATCACTACTTGATGCAACATATATGCATTTGCTAAGCTCATTAGTTGCATTACTTTGCTAGAAAAGCCACTAATAGGGAAAATAATATTCCCTGGGATCTCTCTTCTGACCCTAACAAATATCTTTTTTATAGATGTGATGAGCAAAACTTTTATCAAGCAAATTGCAGTCTTCACGTGTTGGACACAAAGTAAAATTCATAAAGCTCACACTACAACACTGTTACTAGAAACACTAACACATTTAACTCCTCCATATTTATCTTGGTCTTCAAGCAGTATAACTAATTTTTACATACTGTTGACGTCATTTTAATTGCATCTTTATCTCTACTCTAAATAGCATGGTTTCCCCTTGTGTGAAAAAGATCAAAAGCATGTAGCTTGCCTTAATCCACTCAAGAAAAGAAGTCTGTCATGTTCCACTGTGACTGAAATGGAGATTTTCCCACCTTTCTTGTGATCACATAAACATAGCCTATTACATGTATATGTACAATAAAATTAAAGTCATGCCGATTAAAATAAATTAATAACCCTTTTTGCTTTCACAGCAGAGTTTGTACTTTTGTAATGCTAAATGTCATGTTCATCTCTTGACTGATCACATTAGGAAGGTATCTCAACAGAAATCCTTTTATTTTGCTAATTTATTTGTTGACTAGGTAAGTCCAGTTGACACACCTGTCTCTTTTCAGAGGTGACCCCAGAGCATGTCTAGTTACTTGACTTATTCAGAGTCATGCAGTGGGTAAATGAAGATGGAAGAAATGAGACCTTGTACCCTGGGTACAGGAAACAGCTCAGAGCTTTAGTTCTCTGCACTAACTGCCACACTCCTCAGTTAAGTACAGCTCATAGTTCTACAGTACGTTGTCACTGCTGACACCTTTCTTACATTGTTTACTGCTACATAGAAAATGTATCGTTCACTGCCACTGCACCCTATCCCTTCAGCTTTGTATTTGTCTCCATCAGCTTCATCTGAAAATTACTCATGAAACGTAGATGTTATTCATGTTTAGATGATGGATTTCATCCTGAATGTCTATAGAGCACAGCTGTAATGACTGATTTTCTTAGTTCCATCTCTATCAATCAATACATCTACATTTCCTACATTTCTAATCCTTTCAAAAGCCACTGTTATTCCATAAAAGTGGGCCCTTTTGTGATTGCAATACCTTTCGTCCAATTGCCCTACTATCTTGTCTGTCAAAAAATGTTCAATAAATAGTTTTATTTGTAACTGTTGTGGCATCTCTCGAATGACTATAGACAAGCAGGTTGTCCTTTGGTAAGAGCTCTGTCTCACAGCTCCAGGATCCATGGTTCCATCCTGGGTTACGGTGAGTGCTTGTATGAAATTTTATGTTCTTCTCATATCTGCATTGGTTCTCCTCTGGCTTTTTCTGTTTCCAATCACTTCCCCAAAATATTCTGATTATGTGGTTAAACTAAACATTATATCTATGTATCTCTCTCTCTCTCTCTCTCTCTCTATATATATATATATATATATATATAGAGAGAGAGAGAGAGAGAGACAGAGAGAGAGAGGGAGATAAATGGCTAAACAGACAGATACACAGTGCTATGGCTGACAGGGGGTATAGACACAGATATATATAAAGAGGGCTATGATTGAAAAAGGGGTAATGGTTTATGCACCAGCATACAAATTCAATATATATTAAATAAAATATTTGTTATGTTAATTATAGTGCTATTACTTTTATATGAATGTAAATTTGCCTATGTCACAATTGATAATTCAATAAAGGTGTTTGGAAAAAAATATGAGTGAATTAGCAGGTATACTGTTTTTTAAACCTCCATGAAGTCTTTTATATTGACAATAACAGAATCAACCATGCCGCATCACCTAACCAATTGTGACCTCTTTCTTAAGTTGGTTTATTAAGGGCCTAGCAGGTAACATGCAGGCCATGTGCTGGGATAGTTCAGTCTCTTTCTTCCTTCCTTTCTGTTCCCCTTGGAGTTCTGCAAGAATCTATGCTCATAGCTGTTATCTTTACTACTTCTGTGAATAACATGAACACTAACTATGTATCTGTTAGGCTAGTGTACCATACTGATGACACCACTCTTTTTTACCCTAGTAATCCAAAAGAATGCTCATAGACTCAAACTACTCACAGCACACACATGTTTATTACTGAACCACAAATAAAATGTAAGTGCTTTTGTTCCATTTTAGTTAGTGACTTCATCAGAACTAACCCAGATAATCAATGCCAGAATTTTTAAAACCTTACAAAATCACATGATTACAATTCTGGAACTTCTTTGGCTCCTGTGCAAAATACTGAAAATTAAAAACAACATTCACAATAAAAAATATTAAAACCATATAATAATTAACATAAAATAATTAATCCTTAATATGACACAGTTTTGGTAAGTGTCAACATATCATTCAGACCAGTTGGAAAATCTGAATTGTACCTTAATTACCACTATAACTCACTTGGACCACCTGTATGTAGGACTAATCTGTATTTTTTCCAAAACTGTGAATGAAAAAGAATGTTCAGGGAAAGACAAAATGTGTTTGGATAATGTGTTTTTACTCTGCCCCCTTAATATGTCAAAATTATGTTCATAATTGTGCATTTTATCTTTTTTATATAATATTTTGTACATGATGCAACATCTACTACCCCTTTGGTACCACAATTGGCATAGCATTTACTAAACAATGATGGAAAGTTACCAATGTTAATCTTACTTCCTTACAAAATAAAATAACATTGGGCACACATATTACACTTAAACAAGTCTAGCCTTGTTAATCAGGGGATCAGACTTAAAATTTTCTAGCATTTTTTAATAGTCACACCCCTCCTAAAAATAAGTCTAGGGATGCTACCTAAAATCTTACTGAACCCATTAGTATATTTTAATGGGCCTAGCAGCACGGAGTACAAGCCACTTTTTCTCTCACCTCGTTACTGACTCTGTTCAACAAGTCATCAGGATAACCTCTTCTCATTAACATGTTTTTTCAGTATTTCCATCAACAGGGATGAAAGCTGATGTAATTCAATTTATACTCCCCACTATAAGGCAATACTGTATTTGATCTGACTGTCCCCAATGCGCAGGCC
>NC_056734.1:73027327-73117327 GCF_019279795.1 Protopterus annectens
TCTTTTTAATATATTTCTTCTTTTAACTAGAATGAGTCCTAGTATGGTCACACTGTGCTTATTTTAAATTTAGTTTGTGTATTTTTATATCATTTTTTTGTATTGTGGAAACATTTTACACAACTACACATTTGTTTGATGTTTTTCATACTATAGTTATGCTGTTGTATTTTTATTGGCTGGATTGTTTTATTACTTTCTCTTTCTCTTTCTTGACTTCATTTTATTCAGTTTGAGTATTTGAATTTTTTTCCTCAAGCCATTGTGAAATTAGATTTCTACTATCTGGACCTTTCCAGTCAAAAAAAAAAATCAAGCAAGGAAACAAATACATTAATGGCATCAATAAAAATACTGTAAATGATGTTTTTATTCACCATTATTGCAGTATTCTGTAGTCAAAGATTTGGTCCAAAATTACACTATCCCTGGGAATCAAGAAGCTCGGCGCAAGGATGGTTTTAGCCTTGCGCTGAGCATCCTCACTACAGATGGTGCAGTAGCACCATATGAATATGTATGAGGGCATGCCGCCACACCCTCGACGTGCACAGGAAATGTGTGTGAATGCAGGGGGCATGTACAAGTGCTCTACGGAGGCGTAAACATGCCCAGACAGTTGCAAAACCTACTATGCTTACTAGTAGAGCCCGCCTATAATAGTAAGTCAGTAATTCAGTGTCTGTGGATACCGAAATGTATGCTAAGCATACAAGAGTGTCCACGAACAGTGAAATAAAATCAAAGTAGTAAACGCACAAGCACGTAGTGGAATGTTGAGCCCTATCCCTAGAACTTTCACAATTAGATTCCCCGTGTCCCTATTATACATTTGAATTGCTGCAATATCGAAGGTGTAAGCAAAGCGCAGTGTGTTTGCACATCGCTGCCCTCCACTGAACGTAGCTTACACAACAAATTCATTCAAATAGTGAAAAACATGTGGAATAAATGTAAATGTCAATAGTGTAGTGTTTAGAGCATCCGCCTAAAGAACAGGCATTCACGGTTCGAGCCCAACAATAGCACATATCATTTTCCATGTGGAATGAATGTCGTTTTGCTGTAAAACTGACATAAGAGTATCGCATGAGATATTTAACTTAAATATCATTCAAGCAAAGTGGCACTGTCATAATGAATAAGGCACTAGTAAGCAGGGGTAAGCACAAATAAGCAGCAGTAAACACATATAAGTATCAGTGCACTTGCGCGGGTCTAAGCAGTGCCCAGCATAGGAAATGTATATAAGTATGTACAGATATAATATATATATAACAATATAAATTCTTACGCGAATTTGGTTATGTATCATTGGGAGTCACTATTCCTGTTTAGAAGTGTGTTTATGCAAAACATAGTGTTATACAGACGTTTTGTGGATGACATACTTATTATTTGGAAGGGTGACAATGAACAATTGGAACGACTAGTTACTTTTTTAGAATCCACTACTGAATTACTTAGATTCTCCATGGAGGCATCCTCATCTAAAATAGATTTTTTAGATATTACTATCTTTAAAGATGTAGAAGGCATGATCTCTACTACACTATATCGTAAATCATGCTGGAGGAATGCATTATTGCAATACAACAGTATGCATCCACGTCATATATTCTCCAATATTGTGAGAAATCAGTTTACAAGAATTTTCAGGCTTTGTAAAAATAGTGTGGATAGAGACATTCAATGGGATATATTATGTGAATTATTTCAGAGTAGGGGTTACCCTATTTCTATGATAGAAAGTATGAAACAAGATGTACAGTGCAGGAATGGTATAATTCCCAGTCCAATTGATATTAACAATGGACTACTAACTGATATTGAATCAAGGAATGGAAATAAAAACAAAAATAAAAATAAGAAAAAAAGTAAACATATTCCTAAAGTTAGCTTTAATAATAAAAAGGTAGCTTTTAATACCAGATATACGAATGATAATAAATACATTGTTAATATTATCAGGAAAAATTGGGGTGTACTATTAATAGATCAACATATTAGTAATATAGTAGGTGATAAACCAACATTTAGGAATAGAAATAGTAAGAATTTAAAGAGATTATTATGCTCTGAGAGAACCAATAGGGAGACTAACAATATTTTGAGTAGATCGACCTTTAGATATGGTACATTTCCTTGTGAAAGGTGTAACATGTGTAAATATATTATTAGTGACCACCAGTTTATTGTACCTGAACTTTACTATATATTCACAAGTGATTTTTATGCTACTTGTGAGACTAAGAATTTAATATACCTAGCCACATGCACAGAATGTAATGCATACTATGTAGGTTTAACCTCTAGGAGGCTGACAGATCGCGTTTATAATCATATATATGATATAAGGAAGATGAACCTAACAAATGCTTTAGCTAAGCACATAGATATGTACCCTAACCATACTTTTAAATTTAGGGTCCTACAAGTTATAAGTATAAATAAGAGAGAGGGTGATGGACAGAATTATCTGGAAACAGCTGAGTTAAACTGGATTTTAAGGCTGAAATCTCATATTCAACCGGGACTCAATCAGTCAGTTAGCATAAAACCTATATTAGCAGCATGTAGATAGATACACTAAATCTAAGTTCTTTAGCTAGTCACCTTATATATATATATATATATATATATATATATGGCTCTGGGACTATCTAATTATAATGTTTTAAACTGAATGACATACTTTTTTATGTATATATGTACATATATTTTTATGTGCTTTTAAGGTCTGCATCTTTTGCATAAATGTATTGATGTTTATTATTAGCTAAATTGAATTTATATTATATATTCTAGGATTGATGTGTCTTCAGTAGTTTTGAATGTCTTTGATATTTTATATTTTAATTCTAAATAGGTATATTCTTAGTTAAGTATTATATTTATATGTGCATATGTTTATGTTTATACATCTATATATATGATTCATATGCATGATGATTTCATATAAATATAGTGGTATAAAGAAAGGGATTTATATATACATATATTTACTTTAGTAATACTGAGCTTTACCACACCTTGTTGAGATTGTTGAATTGATTGGCTAATTGATCAATTGAATAAGTGGTTCATGAATTGATTGATTAACCTGTTGGGCTAAGATATATAAAGTACTTGTATTGAGTCATTTTTATAAACCTGAAGAAGCGTACCTGTTGTACGTGAAAGCGCTTGTTTTTTTAATAAATTCAGTTTATTTTACATCGTGGAGGTCTCCATTTGTCTTGTTTTGTGTATATATATATATATATATATATATATATATATATATATATATATGAAGAAAGAACAATGTAACAATAAAGCATACAAAAAGAATGAGAAGGGAATCAACAGCAACCCCAGTATTATATAGTGCTGTCAGCGTATGTCATATCAAGCTGGGCAGGAGTGAGCAAAGCACTGCTACTCACACCACAGGCAGGATATTACCAGTGGAAGTAACATTGTTGATCTGCTAAGTCTACTTTACACACAGAAGGTAGTCCCTGGTGGGACTACCCAAAAATTGATAGGCTATTTGGCCATCCAACCATTACACAAGCATGGGCAGGTATGTTCAAGGACTAAATGGTGGGAGAGCCTGAGAATACATGGGTTGGGACAACATATGTGTAGGGCCCCGAATGCCTGGGAGAGGGCAATGTTTGGAGGTGTGTCATGGCTGCGATAACAACTGGACGATGGATGGTATGAGTGTATGTTGAACTCGGGTGGGGTGGAGGAACTATGGTTATGAAATTATGGAGCCAGGCGTGCCAGGGTTGGATGGGCTGGTTCTAACTGGACCACCCCGTGGAGGTCAGTGAGTTCGTTATATGTATATATGCCTACACACATGCAGACATCAATATGTAGAAGTACATTCTCTGTAACACATTCATTCCATTTGCAGACATAAATAACATGAATGTGTCCTTACAAACCTCAGCAGTAGATAGAATAATAGGTTGTGCATAAGAGGGAAGGGACAAAACTGCTAAAATGCAAACGTGTGTACAATGTCCGAAGTCAGTGCTGTGTTGAAAAAGATCAAATGTGAGGACTTTCCCACACATGGAATCATTCCTGTGATCTGCCTGCTATGGCAACGCCAATTACTAAACCGGTCTATTTGTAAAAGAAATATGCCAAATATGTACATAATTAGGCTCTCGTGTGTAACGTGTGCTTTACCACATAGTCATACTTATTAATTTATTGCAGTGTCATGTTAACCGGAGTAAGGATGTAATGAAGTATAGAGTCTAATCTTGACAGAAACACATGCGTGTCCCATGTGGGACAACCTAAAAATTGCGAATAGTGTCCTTTTGGTCACTCATGTCACCAATGATTGTGGACTAAAAGTTTGGGAGTTCTGAGGATACGTGGAGTGAGTCAACCGAAGGGATGGATCTATAGGAGTAAGGAGTGGCCAATGTGTAGTGGTGTGGATACACCGCGAATCCAACTGGAGAATGGATGACTGCAGTGTTAGGGAGGTGTTGGGGTGGGTGTTTGGGGAACCAGGAGCCATGGGTATATGGGTATATAAGCAAATGAAGCAGCACAGCAATAGTGTATTGGTTAGAGCAACTGCCTAACGAACCGACATTCCCTTTCCGAATCCCACTGCATCACATACCATTTACCATTCGATAATCTGTACATGAACATATTGCGACATGTGTCCGCTGTATAACCTGCAAAATAACAATTAAAAGTTAACTGGAGTGAAGTGTCAGTGTCATAATGAATAAGGCACTAGTAAGCAGATTTAAGCATATATAAACACCAGAAAGCGTGAGTAAGTGTGTTTGCGCGAGGTATGCATTGCTTTACAGACACACAAACACACATATATATATATATATATATATATATATATATATATATATATATATATATATATATATATATATATATATATATATATATATATACATATACATATACATATACATATATATATATATATATATATATATATATATATATATATATATATATATATATATATATATATATATATATATATATATATATATATATGTGTGTGTGTGTGTGTGTGTGTGTGTGTGATATACAGCTATGATAAGAAACAGCACACAAGAATGACATGTTCACAGGCTATGCCAATGGCCCAAACAAGAAACATGAAACACGTAGCATGATCTTCCACCCCCCCCAGCCAGACACGGGAAACATACACCCAAACAATGTAAAGAGTCCACTGCTCTCCAGACCACAGGCAGGATACAACCGGGGGGGTTACACAGTGCACCTGTGAATTCTAAGCTTGGAACACAGACAGGAGTGTCACGACACCCCAAAAATTGGCAAGACCAAAAGAAGGTGATAAACCGAACATTCTGGCTGTGGCGTATACATACCCGGAATACAAGGGTGCGAAAGCCTGATGACCCATGGGTCGAGACAATTGAATGAAATGGGTCCTGTAAAGTGGAGAGTGGGCAGTGTGTGGTGGTGTGTCAAGAACCGACCAGGACCCAGAGTAAGGATGGGTGCTGTAGAGGAGGTGTGGGTAGGGGAACTATGGGTAGCTACTTACGGGTCTAGGTGTGCAGGTGTTGGCTGATGTGGGCCTATATGGACAGCCCCAGGGATGTAAGCAAATGTGTTCACTGAGCAGAGGTGTCGCCCAATGAGCAGCCACACCCACTATGAATCTCACTGCAGCAAAGTGTAATCTATATGGCAAGGAATGGAATAACCAGATGTAGATGTATATATGTAGAGGTATGTGTATGTATATCTACCCATAGTGACATAGAGATAAGCCTCTCCCTCTGCGTAGTACTAATGTATACATACAGAGACAGAATACATATACATACCCACATATAGATATATACATATGCAGACACCCATAGACCCATATGTTGTTTTATATATATATATATATATATATATATATATATATATATATATATATATATATAGAGAGAGAGAGAGAGAGAGACAGCAATATGTAAATATATACATGCATGCATACATATACAGATATATCTGTATATAGTAATGTATATATATATATGTATATATATATATATATATATATATATATGTGACTGTAAATATACACATGTATATAGCTAGGATCTGATACAGCAGTTGCGAGTTACATATGTTCACAGGCCATGCATATGGGGGTGAGACAAACGTGTAACACATAGCATCAACCCCCTCACCCCCCCCCAGCTAGGCCAGTGAGACATACAGACACACAATAGAAGTAAACACACCACTGCTTCCCAGACCACTGTCAGGAAACTACCAGTGGGAGAGACCTGCCAGGTCTAATCTTGAAACATAGACATCGATGTCCCTTGTGGGACACCGAACAATTAATGATCTTCGGAGTCATTCCCAGTAATAATTCATCAAACCAGGCTGTAGATGTACACGGGCCAGTAGGTTGTGCAAGCCTGATAACCCATGGGTCGACACGTGTCCCAACACGCAGAGAGTGGGCAGTGTGTAATGGTGTGTTTATACCCCACCTGCACCCACAGTAAGGATGAGTGCTGTAGAGAAGGGGCAGGTGGGTGAACTATGGGTATGCAGTTATGGGCCTAGGCGTGAAGGTGTTGGCTGGCACAGTCATATTAGGACAACCCCAGGGATGTAAGTAATATTCCGAAATGGGCATAGCTGATGCCCATACCTCTCAACCCCTAAGAGCAAATCCACTGGACAGGACATAAACCATTGGGGGAACAAATAGGGATGATATCTATCAACTGTCCCTGATTTCCAGGGATGTCCCTGATTTTGACTCAATTTCTAACTCTGTCCCACTTAATCCCTCCTAAAACTAATGACTTTTGGTGGAAAGGTGGTTTACACGTAATGAATAATGACAACAATTAAGAGTTATAAACATCATTTACCTCAGAAAATGTGTATGAATTCATATGCTCTCAGTCTGTCAATGTGTCAGGTTAATAGCACTAATAATTTAAATGTGTCCCTGATGTTGTTATGACATGTCCCTGATTCAGTTGGTAATTTTCCCCAATCGTATGAGAGGTCTGATAGTGACAGAAAGCACATATTCCACTGACAACCTTAGATAGATGATAGAATATTAGGTATGCAGCAGCATGACTCGGCTGAAGGATGTGGGTTCCAAAACCCAATTACTTATTTGTATGGAAGAGTGTCAGTTCCCATGTATTAGCCAGACAGGTGCAGATTGTAAGAGGAACACACCAATAATATGAATCAAACTCTGGACAGGCCGCGGATTCCGTACAGTCGAACGGCATGCTTTCGCTTAATGGGCAGCCATTCCCGATACTGTAGGCATGCAATCCGATGTAATAGGCATCACAAGGTAATATCGTAGTCCTCACTCCAACCCAGGGGTGTGAGTGTCAGATGCAAACACCAAATGCAGTGCATTTGCAAGTGTGGGAGCAAGCGGGTGCAAGCCTGTTTGGCCGCCAGTATTACACTGGTGAAGCAATGTAGAGGCAAACTGAGTGTAAGAAACTAAAACTGGAGGTTAGCATTGCTTAGCTCCGCGCAAACCCACGCACACCTGCTCACAACTTCTTTAATGTGCCTTAATCACTCCGTATCCAACGGCCTTGTTCTGCCCAGCAACAAAATAAACAAGGGCTCGAAACCAGGACCCTGCACACACAGCTATTGTGATTTACCAATAAGCCATGGCAGATTTACAGACATTGGACCTTATCCAGTGCAGTCATTCAACAGTATAGGAAATGTATTCCATCATGTAGGTGTATGTGTGTGTGTTTATGTCCAGATATAGATACATACATATATACAGATATATCAAGAACATCTCATGTGACAACAAAGCATTACAAAGGAATGAAAAGGGAAACAACAGCAACGCCTGTATTATGTAGTGATGCTGTCCTATGTAATATCAAGACTCCCTCAGACAGACATGTGTCATTAATACACGCAAACATTTGTACATTGGCCAAATACATCACTCTGTGCATTTTATTTACATTAACACAACAGTTCCTGTCATATCATTATGTGATAACAGTACTCTTCTAAGGTGCTGTGTGCGAAATCATCATCATGAAAAAGGTAAATGGTGTAACCATAGAGGGACCGGTAGTGTTGTGTGTACAATGGGGTCATCTGCATCATGTACCTGGAACCTTTAGGAGTCATATGATTACCAGGATCATGTGCTTGAGAGACAGGGGTGAAGACAACTGGAGTATGTTTTGATGCATATTAAAAGGGTTACATGTGTCCAGTGGACACGTGTGTGAAATGGACAGCTATGTATGGGGCAAATGTTGTTCTAGAAACTGAGTGACCTTTTGTTTCTGTAGGGTGAGAGTGGGATGTGGGGGAAGGAGAGTAGGTATGTTTGTGGAGGATAGGGTGGGTAGGATGACAGACAAGACAGCATACAGGGTCGGTATATGACACATGTGGGGGGATACATCTTGGACGGGTAGGGGTGTTCAGCAGTCACAAGCCCATGAGCCTCCAGATGGAAACAGTGGGATGGAGGTCCCCAGCCATGGGCAGCCACCACTGCACCAAAACAGCTGCAAAGGTGGCAGTGCTGTGGGCTGTCTAGGAGGGACAGGCTTACCCTGTAAATGTGACACTTTGCCCTTGAACGGGCGTATCTGGCCTCGAAGCCCCTTATTGAGCCCCCTACGCACCACGTCCAGGACTGTATGACAGTGGACATGTTCCTGTCTGGACCTGCTCCCAGGGGGGACAAGCCCCATCCTCAGTGGTGGTTCCACCAGAAGGTGGCTCAGAGCCAACAGATGTGGAGGTCCAAGGCCGGGCCCCAGATGTGCTGGTGCCCGGTGCCATGGCCAGCTGAAGTGGGACAGGAGGTTCTGCCAGGATCTCCAAACCCATACAGCCTATGGTGTTGCAGTTTAAACACAGATATGGCTTAGTAATAGTCAACAGCATTCAGGATTACTTATAACAGCATGCATAGATATGACCATCAACCCAACACAACAGATGGTATACATTTGCAGAGGGAGCACGACACATGCATATATACTGCATGACATCTGTACAAAGTGTAGAAGACTTGTGACTGCAGCTACGAACAGTGGCCCATTATTGGCATGTCACTGAGAACCCGAGACAGTGTCTGTCATACCACTATTTCATGTGACATATGTCCAATCAGGGATGCAATGGCAGTAACTCATCACTGTCACCATGTACTGACTGCAGTCCTCACACTATGCGCCTGCAGTTCACAGATGTGTGTTCAGTGAGTAACACAGGAAACAAATGGTTCCACACACTAACCAGTCCACAGATGGCCCTACAGATGGGGGTCCCTCACAAACAGAGCACTGTCTTGTCAGTTTTAAAACATGCAGAATTGACATTACCACACATAACTTGTTAAACTGGCAGTAGTCTCAATGAAGCATAGCTACACTTACATGCTGTAGTCATGTCTGGCACATCACCTTCCTGTCTTTAGGCTATTTCCCACTGAGTATGTTGTTTGAGGAACATCCAGATATCATCTGTGATGCCGTTTACCAAACACCAGATCCAGGTACCAATCACAGCGACTGTCATGGGCAAACGTGATGTTCCTAGATATTGTACTGTGTTTCCATGCGATTGGCTATGGGAACATCATCACAGCCATTCCACATGCAATCAGCTAGAGGAGGACTGCAACAGGTGCAGAGGCCAACACCTGATCATGACCATCACTTACAAAACACAAGCTGCTGCTGAGCAGGTGTACAACTCCACATCCACCAGAGAGTGTGTGAGAGGGACAGACAGAGGCAAAGTACATCAGAGAAGGGCTTGGAGACTAAAACCTAAGCATCGTCTGTCACACACCTACCAGTACAGGGGTTCAAACCCCTGACTGACTAGTCATTACTATTACAAGTGCATGCAGTTACTCTATGTGCCACAAAGCTGGCATGTTGGTGTGCTGTAAGAACATATATGTGTGCTGGTGAGCGACACCTGCAACAGAGATATAGTAGACATACATTAGGTGTAGCACACATGGCTGTCCACATGAACAGATGTCATTGTCAACACAACCACACTCTCTAATGGACTCACATTGACACACTTTGCCAGGCCCACAAATACACTTCCTAACTACTTAGTTTGCCACACTGTAGTAATGCACAGGTACTACATGCACCACAGGGGATATCCAGAGGTTCTATGGGCTAGGGCATGTGAACGTGTCTGACATCAGTCAGTATGCCAATGGGAGTTATACTGGGTTTGACTGTGGTTGGGAGCATCATACCCCACACGCAAACACAAGGTGCCAGTACTGACATGCATGTGTGCATTGCTTCATGGGTGTGTAGTGGTTGGCTGTGAAAGATGGCTGTGCAACGCTGGGTGAGGGGTAATCCTTGGCATCATGCCACTCGACAATGGTGTGCAGTGTGGTACAGGGGTGTAGTGTCTGCACTGTCCCACACAGATGGGTATTGTATGAACTGTCCTGCCATCCTGGTTACCATTGTGTATGGCCATAGCTTTGCAATGCATGCCATGTCTGTGTTTGATAGTCCTTGACATGGACATTGCCAGGGATGTGCACGTCCCACAATAATGTACAGTGACATGTAAAGTGTAACTGGTTTGGCTGGCACATGTTGTGTACACAGACTGTTATCTTCAGATATGCCAGTACTGGCCTGGTGTGGCAGGACCTGCTTATAGACAGCAGGTTGACCCTGCACCTGCATTGATAGCATGATACAGGTATTCCCTGGTGTCAGTGGCATCGGTCCATACAGGACACATGTGTAAGGCATTGTATGGCCTCTGTGGATCACATTTGATGATGCCACATATGTTGCAGGCATCCAGTGGGGAACATAGTGAAGGCACATTGTCCGCAATTATGTGCCTATTGTACTGCTGTACAGGGTGCCATGCCCTCTGCAGCCCACTGCAATCACACCATGCCTACTATCTGTCATCAATGTGCAGGGTACTGGCAATATAGCGGGATATTCTAGGCAAGTGTGTTTGTGTATGACACATGGGTTCAGAATGTATTCCGGGTAATAGGGTTGCATACTTTGTTCACCAGGCCTTTTGCCAGATGTACGGGTATGGCTTGCCAACACAGTCCGTTGGCTGACTGACATCTGTACTCCTCGTGAGGTGGACATTGTGACATATAATACAGACACCATATAGAAAAACTACAAAATCCAATCCCCAACATGTCCAGTGGTTACACACTCATAGCCACCTCCACACAGGGTCTGACTGTCAAACACACACACACACCTGCCATGTCTTGGAATAGAACCTCTACCTAACTAGTGTATCACACTACAGCATTACGCAGTTACAGCACATGCTACAGAGATTTCTGGGTTACAGCAGTCCCAGAGGTGTATTACTAGGTGGGTCACAACAGCAGGATTGCCAAAGGTGGTTATGTGAATCGTAAAGAGTGTGCATACTCTAATAGGCATTGTCTCACACACACACACACACACACACACACACACACACACACACACACACACACACACACACACACACACACACACACACTTGACCTGTCTGGGATTAGAACACCTACCAAACTAGTTTAACACACTACAGCATAACGCAGTTACAGAATGTGCCATGGAGATTACTGGGTTACAGCAGTCCCAGAGGTGTATTCGTAGGTGGGTGACATCAGCAGGATTGCCAAAGAAGGGCATTTCAAGTGTACTGCAAGTTGTACATGTCTGTTACCTGCATGTACCCGCTGCTTACTGTCATGAAAACACATTTACACCTGCTTACAACTGCTTAAAAGTGTCTTATGCAGTCCTAATTGACAGTATCAACAAGGCTTGCAGGTCTTGAACCCTGGACCATGCACACTGAAGTCACTGGAGTACCACTAAGCCATCTGGGTTGTATACATGTTGCATGGAGTCTATAATGCACATCTTACTACAAGTATTCCACAGTACTGAAAACAAATGGGACAGTCACTCTGTGTACATATGTACAGTACCCTTGAATGTACTGTACTCTGTGAAACAACAAAGGCAAGTCTACATCTGTACAACTGTCATAACTACATATATATATATATATATATATATATATATATATATATATATATATATATATATATATATATATATATATGCACCTACGGGATGTGCACACACACAGACATATATATATATATATATATATATATATATATATATATATATATATATACATACATACATATACACAGACACAGCTACAGCTATATATATATATATATATATATATATATATATATATATATATATATATATATATATATATATATATATATATATATACATACACATCTGAACACCCTTTGTGACACAGAAGGGTTCCAAAGGAACTGACGTGTACACAAAACAGAGGCATCTCTTGTGTTATAACATTTAAATCTTAAGCAGTTCACCAGAGAAGGGATGGCTGTTGTGTATGTGGAATTTTGGGTGGAGAATGATAGCTAATGTAATCTACCCTGGGGATTGTGGAGTTAGGTTGGGAGAATGATGGGTATGGACTTACACCCCAGTGACCACTTCTGTGTCACTGCTCGACAGTGGCACAGGAAAATAACATACCTAACTATAGTCATGCTTGACTGTGTATTCTTTACCATTCCTAACTATGTAATACTTTGTAGACACTGGTCATCACAGATGGCTACCATGGTGTGCTAAAAGACATTACACATGTGTATGCCTGGCTACAGGGTAGTCACACACACACGTACACACTTGCCAGTATTGTGCATACACATCTTGCCTATGTAAAGGTAACTAGTACAGTGGTATGCAGTTGGGGTATGTGCTACAGAACACATACAATTACACTTACTCTGATTCCACTTCTGAACTGGTTGACATCACAGGACTGATTACTTGCAGTGGAGAGGGGAGAAGAGAGAGGTTTAGCAGTTGACAAGGATAAAGACCAGTGCAAAATGAGGTATTTCTTTGGAATGTAGCAAAACCCACTGTCATGACAGGATGCAGACACAAATACACACACATAACCAGACTCAGCCATTTGCTGACACACACACTCAGGCATTTGTTGACATGCATACTCAGGCATTCGCTGAGACACACACACACACAAACACACTCAGCCATTTGCTGACACACACACTCAGGCATTTTGCTGTCACACACACAAACACATGCACACAGTTGCCAGTGGTGGGATCAGAACTCCTGCCTATCTATAGATCACTATTACAGTACTACGCAGTTACGAGATGCACCACAGAGATTACACATTTCAAGGCAGTCAGACTGCCCTTCTAAGATTGAGGACAACAACAGGGAGACTGACAGTCATGAAGTACATAGCTGTAAACCTGTGTGTTAAAAGTAGGTGTCCATTACAACCTGTATGCACAAACAAGACACATCATTTGCAGGTAGGCCTGAGAGGAATAGTTGTAGCACAACAAGAACCTGAACTGGAGTATGGCCATCTGTGGAATGGACAACTACTATAACTTTACAGGGTTACAGTGGGCATGCTCCTAAATTTAGTAGCACAGGGCCGTTTGGGATGCACTATGACTACAACTACACAAGGTTATACTGGGCATGCTCATACACTTAGTAAGAAAGGGCTTGTTGGATGCACTGACTCAAATTACACAAGGTGGCAGTGGGTATGCTCATACACTTAGTAGCACAAGGCTGTTTGGGATGCAATCCGATTCTAACCACAGAAGGCCACAGTGTGCATGCTCATACACTTACATGTATAGAACACATTGTAATGGACTCCTATTGTAAACACACAGGTTTACAGCTATGTACATCTTACCTGTCAGTATATATGCACATCATACTGGTTTACTACCTGATACCTGTATGTGGCCCATAAATGATATATCTGTGTCTGTGCTGTGTGATACACATGCATACATGTGCAAGAAGTACTGACCTATATATGTTAAGTATACACATTCATGCATGTGTGGACGTGACAGACAATAGGTTACCTGTGTCACACAGGCGGATGCTACCTACAGCATGTGTCACACACCTTGCTGCCCTGAAAGGCATACATTGATAGCAGGTTTTGGACAGTGGCATTATACGTGGAACAGTGGCATGTGCAAGCATAATGTGTAAGCCACATTGTGTAATGGTACTGAGGTGCAGGTGTCAAGATAACCTCTCCCGGCTGTATTAGTAGTTATCATTATTAGCAGGTCTGCGACCCTAAGTATATCTCACATTGGTCATATACACAATTTCTGCTGCTGCTCATCACCTTACATGAGGCATTTGCTACCCAGCACATTACTGCCACTCGCAGAGATGTCATGGTATGAGTGGCAACTGCTAGATCAAAACAATGAGCCAATGTCCTGCTGTTATTATGAAGTTGTCCAGTGTCTGTCATTCCAGGCTCTCATGACTGAACAACAAGCCTTCAACACAGTGCACATACATCCATGTTTCATGTGTGTGTGGATTCCAAGGCAAATGTCCTATTCTCAGAAGTAACACCCTGACACCTACAAGACAATTGCATTGGATGCTTATACTAACCAGTGCTTGATGTGTGGCTTTAGTAATCCATTTGCTCAATGTAGAACCTACAATGGGGAATACTGACATCTGTGCAGTGGGGAACACCTGTCTGAAGGCTCTGTAGTGCACAATTGCACTACCAACATATAACTCAGATCCAGACATGTGGGCCATAACAGTGGTATGGCCCATTCCAGGTGGTGGTGTACACATATTCATAAAGGCTACTCACATGTAAAGGCCACTACTCTGACATAACGCATCACAGATGAGTCAGGAACAGGTGAGAGTGGCAAATACTGCATTCTAGGTTGTATCCTCATATACATCTACTACCTTGTTCCCAGACTACCAACACACATCCATATGTGGTATGACATAGTATGGTAGACCACCAGGTAACCCTTGATTGGTGGACTGCACCTAGGCCTACATCCACTGTGCAAAGTACCCATGTACAGACATAGCTGCATAATGTGTTATGCAATGCAATAATACCACTGTTTGTAACCAGCTCAGTTGTACATATACCAGGGTCCCTCAGATGTTGTCAGCATTAACACGGTCGACTGTTGCTGTACACCGGTAAACAACACCCTCATAGTTGGATATGACCTAACTGTACCTTCCCTGGATATGTACATCCCACACTCATACAACATAAATGACATTACCATAGCTTTCGTTATCCTTTCTACATACAGGTGGCTACAGTCATTACACACATGCACATGGCAGATAGCATGCTAACAGTACATAAGGTTTGATATCTATGTTAACAGAGGTAATATTCCCTCTCTCCTAGTCACCCATGACACCTATCATATCATACAACAACCCATGTGGCATGTATGTCTTTAGACATGTCCATCTAATGCAATGCTTGCAAACATACCCAAATAACAGAATCATAGGACCTACACAAGGCCTGTAGTGACAGACTCAGGGAAATCCAGCTCTGCTCTGTATGTTCCTGAGTAGTCACAGGTGATATGTTCATGACATGTACAGCCATGTGTGGCCACAGCTCCTTCATATACCCCATGTCAACAATTGCAAACCATGCATGCTGTGTGCTGTCTGGACATTAGCCTTAGTACCACGATAGCCAGTACATGCTGGGGTGAGATGTTTACAAGCCACAGACCTCGCACATGCTTGAATGAGTGTACTGCCTAGTACTAGCAGAGCACATTGCTGGCACTCTTCCAGTAAACATGAGGTGTGTGTGGCAAATATGATGTGCCCACTGTTGACCATTACAGTGCCCTGGCTTCACCATGGCACTGTCAAGTAACAGTTTGTAGGAGCCTGACATGGAATAATGCTGTGTGTGTCTCGCTGATATGTTCTGTTGTCATATATGTACACTTGGCTACTCGGTGAAGGTGGTGGAGTCCTACCAGTACATAAATACAACATCCATTATGGTGTAATGCTCGGCTATGTTTCACACATGGCATGGGGAAGGTGTGGAATGTATCCTCTTGACCTGCTAGTGCACTTACTGATGTAGACCGCATATGTGTACATGTATTGATGTTTGTGTAGATTCCATGTGTGTGCAGTGTCTGATGTCTGAAGGTGACTGTTGTCTTAGTACATCATGCTGTTGCAATACAGCCTCAACATTGCCAACTGTATATGATGATATGCTCTAAGTACAGTAAGCCGTACATGAGGTATAGACAGATGTTTGGACATGACTACTAAGTGGTGGGGCTTCTTTGCAGTTGAATGATTACTGAGGACAGCTCACTGGTGTGTTACAACAAGTCTTACAATAAGCTGTGTAACTGCTAAGGTCAGGTTTTGTGAACTGAAGTGGAAGACAGACAATGTAGAATGCTGTAAGATGACACTGAAGGCAAACCTCATGACACCTGTAACAGTAATACCTCCCCTGTACATATATTGTGCACATATCAGCACAGTTGGCAAAGGAAAGAGTCAGTAAGCTTTGTACCAGATGTGATAGTGCTGTACTTCTGTAATACCTATCGTGAGATAGGCAGGTGTTTGATTCACAGTACTGGCATGTGTGGGTGCGTGTGTGTCCCTATATGTTACGTATGGTTGGGAATACATCCCACATATTATCACTCTCCTGAACACTGTTGTTGAGACCAGTACAGAGTGAAGTGTAGAAAGAATGGCATAGGCAGGTGGTTGAAACTCACACATGTAAGGTGTTTGTATGTGTGTGACATAGGTGTATATCTTTGAGAATGCCACAGTGTGTGTGTGTGTGTGTGTGTGTGTGTGTGTGTGTGTGTGTGTGTGTGTGTGTGTGTGTGTGTGTGTGTGTGATGGCTGTCCATGTGTATGGCTCTCCGGTCCCTGGAGTGAAGCTGTATTTTACCATAGTGAAATGTTAATGCCCCCTCCCCCCATCCACTCAATGCAATCTAGCATCCCTGTTGATATCATCAATCGTAGATGGGAATTCTAACCGCCTGTTAACATGTACACCCTGGGGTGTGACCTGTTGTTACATAGCCTACAGACAAACCCCCCTCCCCACATACACTCACCGCACTGTAGTATCCCTGTCGATGTCCTCAATCTTAGACCATTCCAACTACCTGTACATGTGTAATCTCTGTGGCACGTCTTGTAATTGAGTAGTACTATAATGATGATATGCACATAGGCAGGGGTTCTCATCCAAATACTGGCAACTGTGTGTGTGTGTGTGTGTCAGAGTGTGTGTTACTGTGTCTGTGAATCCCTGAGTGTGTGGGTGTGTCTGTGTCTGCATGCTGTCATAGCAGTGGGTATTACTGCTTTCCAATGAGAAGCCACTATTTCCACTGGACTTTACCTTTGTCATCTGGCATACCACTCTTTTACCTCCTCCCTGCTCCAGGTTACTATACCTGTGATGTCACTCACTATGGATGTGATGGCTCTGAACACAATAGCTTACTACACAGATATCATGCTCTTGGATCAGTAGAACAGTAAACATAATTGAAACATGGGAGAATATAACTGTGATGTAGAAGCTACAAAGTGCATGAAGGTATTGTCATACTGACTTGTGGGTAGTCAACATGTACATATGGGACACTAACCGCAAACACCGACATCCCCTGACACATGCAACTACACCCAAAAGAGGAAGGCAGAACGTCAAGATCAACATGCTGTTAGTGTTGTTACACATGATACATACTGTCAAATGTACAAAATGCATTCTAAAACTGTAATACATGGTATGTCTGCTGCCTGTCAACACTACTCAACAATATTAATCTACAATTGTCTACCTAGTATGTTCACCCTGTGCATCAGACCATATGAGCATGTCCCTGCACTGATGGTGTGGATGACAGGGATGCAGCACAGGCATCATCATATGCACAGGGTGATAATGTTTGCCAGAAGCCTAGGCTGCACCGTTGGATGACATCATGTGTGTGTGTTAGGGCCTGTGATATCTTTGGGCGTGTGTGGATGTTATACGTGTGTGTGTTGAGGTGCCCTACATTTGTTTCCGGTGTGTGTTTGTTATGCATGCACACAGGTCTGGCATGTGGCTGGCCTACACAGGGGTATTATTGACAGCTGCAGACTGTACAAGTCAGGTTTCACAGTTCATGGGATCGGGCCATGACCACGTGACCTGCGCCTACCAGGAGTTGCATGGGCACTACCAGGCAGAGGTCCAGATTGGGCACTGTCTAATGACACATGTCCACTGGAATTGTGTCCCTGTTGGGACTGTACAGGACCACATGCATGTGGCCTGCTGTGTCATGGTGTGGACTGCACAGCACCAGCTGCACTGCTGCTGCTACCGTCACTATGCATTAGCATGCAGTAGCATGTTCATGTAGACTTTCAACAGGTGATGTAACTGACCAACGTCCACGAGCCCGATGCCTCACACCCACCAGATGTTCCAGCATAGACATTCCATGCTCGAAGATTGACATGCCACGGTCAAGAACTCCCACCATGTCACCCAATCGTCTATCCAAAACATCTGCAAGATGATGGTGAGCATTTGCAAGTGCCTGGATGTTGTCAGTTAATGAACAGACAGCAGCCCTCTGAAGCCTCAGACCTTCTCTGTTGTGCCATTCAGCACATGCTTGTGCCTCCATTACAGCCTGAAACATGCGTTTGGTGACTCCAGCTGATGTGCTTTGTCTCGCAGGGGCATGTTGGCCAGTGGTCTTCCTACGAGCAGCGCTGGGCACATGCCTGTGTGGGACATCACCAGTCAGTTGACTGGGATCATGGTGTGCAGGCACACCTTCTATAGTCTCCACACTTCCCTATTCCATGCTACCAACTGCCAACTGTCCTTCCTCTATGACCAGTGGTGATGGGGTATGTGTAGTCAGGGAAACTATGTGTGAGGATGAGTGGGAGACAGGTGGAATGGCAACCAATGGCATAGATTCAGCCCCTGACAACCCTGCCTGTGCTTCAATCATACTATCATCATCACTGCTAGAGTCTGTGGGGACACTAACATCAGGTGGACCGCAGGAGGGCAACGCATCTACATCAACACCTGTGAGGGACAGACAAGAACTGTACATTACAAGTTATACCAGACACACACAGACACACAAACACACAGACACACAGACAAACAGACACACACTCTACATGCAGGTGATATGGCAGATGGCATTCAGCTTAGACAATTATAGTGGTAGTTATCATACATCCCTGAGTTGCACACAACACCATGCATGTGTTATAGCAGACGGCATCCACCTTACACAGTTATAGTGGTGGTTAGCATACATACCTGTATTGCACCATTTGTGTTAGTAGCCTATGCCCCATACCTGCAAATCAATGTATGCACTTTGCACCATTGCATCGCACTGCCATGGTGTGTGCAACATACACCACATGTTAACAGACCATCGCTGATCTTTGTACATCTGCCACGGATGCTTTGTGTTGGCCACTACCCCTATGTGTGAGGACATGAGCAGTAGGGTATGTCAACTGCATACTATGTTTGCCTGAGCCCTAGCTTGCATATCTCCCCCAAAGCAGTGTATGTCTGTTCAACATTATTCCGCCTACCCCTGAGCTGCATCTAGACATTGTGCATGTGGCTGTACACACATGTTTGACATGGCTGTCCCTACTTTGCAATGGTGCCACAGACCAGCACAGGTTTACAGTACACCAGCCTGCTGTGTGGTGTATGACCCGGCCAATCACGTGTAGTATGACATGTCTTTTGCTGACATGTTGAATGACATGCATACATGTGTAACACAATGGTGTCCTTTCCAATCTACAGTACAGTAATGGTGTCCCAATGCAGGGACATGTTATACTAACATGGGCCTTCGGCTGATGCAATGTTGTCTGTCCAGCCTACAAATATGCAGGGACATACTGCACATTGAGCTGATGTACATAGCCATTGCAGGACATCATGTGGCTTCACAATTGCTATACAGTGTGACCTACTGACACAGTTCATAGCCATGACTATGTTCACATACAATACATATCTAATGTGGAATGTGACCCACGTCACTGAGGTGTATACACATTAAACCCTAATGTGGAATGTGTGACACCCCTGCACATCTGCAACCATATTACTGATGCCTGGCAACTATGCCCACACATGGCTAACTTAGCAGTATTCTATGTCCCACATGCCATCTGTATACCTCATACACATGAGGAACAGGCATGACAGTGATGTCTGACACCAGCAAGGTGAATGTACTGTATCTGTGGCCTGATGTGGTTGTATGTTGCGCAACACATGTGTGTATTTGGATACTGTATAGGTGAATGCTTTCATGTCATGACACTCAAGATGTTCAAGACATGTTATGTAGTGGTTTCATGTTATGCCTACACAAGCTGTGCACAGGCCTGTATGATGTTTAGTGTTTTACATCTGCAATATCACCATTACACAAAGGCCATAGTTGCATTGTGTTGAGTCAATGTACAACAGGGTGTACACACATGTACATCACTTCTACTGTGTGTGTTGCTTCATGTCTCTGGCCATCCTCCATGGCCATGTGTACACATGTTCTGTCCAATGGTTGTGATGGCCATCTTATTTCACATGTCACTGTTATCCCATATGACATACACCCATAGATGTCATATGCTCCACTGAGGACAGGGTTATGCATACAAAGGGTGGTATGTATGGGATGTGAGACATGTTTTTCAGGATAGTTGAGCAGTGTTGCAGTCAGCCCACTACATGTCATGGACATGTCAGATAGCACATGATATTGTGTGACATTCATAACAAGGGTATAATCCACAAGGGTGTATCCTGTGGGCCGGTCATACTCCAGCTCCAACACATTTAGAGTGTGTGCACACATATGCTCTTTGTACAGTACTATTTGTATTCCCAACATGTGTAATGCTGATATGTAGTACCTGTCCCTACAGTGGAACACACCTCCACCATTGTATTCACTGTTGTCTACACATCTGGCAATGACAGTTTGGAAGGTTTAGTGTAGGTGTTTAGTATAGTCTTCAATTGTTTCACATGGGTAAACACTATGATGCATTGCAGGTCTGACCAGTGCCCATTAACAGGACCACCATATATTATGTGTATGTGTGTTATGGCAGATAGCATGCAATTAATATGTTCCGTGCATTATCAAGCCTGGTAAATAATAACAATATCACCTGACACCGGCTGCTATCACTGCAAAATGCCAGAGGTACCTAAACAGGAGTGTCACAGCAGTAAGATCATTATCCACACCTGTGTGATAGCTACAGGGTGCAATGTCCATGTTAGCACATAAGCCAGTACAGTACACTATACTATGGAGTATGCACATCTGTGAATACATAGAGTAGCAACTATAGTATGTGGCATGTGTGTATACATGCCTTGCATATGATGTTACATTACATATTGTACAGTAACACATGTAACTATGTGAAATCTAGTTGTGTTATATGTGCAGTAGTGACTTACCAGGCAACTTCAGGCTCGGTGGTTGAGAGACACCCACCTCCACAATACCAGCTACAGCTTGTGGATGGAGGGCTGCAGGTGTTCCCAGGTTGGCCAGTAGCTCCTCGGTACGTGGGAGCGGGGGCTGGGTGAGTGACCCCCCACATGTTGCAACTTGTTCCCTGGCGATTGCATTAGCACGCTGTTTTGCTCATCTTATGAGGTCAGTGCAGTGTCGGCGCACATGCTGATAGGTGCAATTGTGACCGCCAACATCATTTACCCTCCTGCAGAGTTCATAGGTTCATAGGTTCATAGGGAGGTACTAGGCTGTCTGCCAGAGGGCATTTATAAGCCTAGTCAGAGTTTGTCCGCTTTCGCCACCCCATTGATTAATTAACTGAGCCTCTGTCAAGAAGAGCCAATGAAGTGATCCCATGGGTGTATTTTCTGATAGCCATCCACTCGTCAAGGTTTCTCTTGAAGACTGTTAGTGAGGGGCTCTGCCTAATGTAGTTAGGAATTTTGTTCCAAAGCATGGGGAGTCTCTGTGACAGGAATCTATCCCTGTTCTATTTATTGTTGGGGTGAGGTTTAGCTCATTAGAGCGAGTGGCTTGCAGTGACTTGGATTTCTTTAGGTTGAACATGTCCATCAATTCTGAGTTGGCCAAGGCTTTGTAAGTCAGGCAGAGATCACCTCTGAGTAAGCGATATGCGACTGAGTACAGCTGGAGCTTTTCCAGTCGGGCTGCATAGGACATATGTTTGAGGCCAGTAATCCTCTTGGTGAGGTACTTTTGTGGTCTTTCCAGCTGTTGGAAGTGTCTTGTGAGGTACATCCCAAATGGGGCATTGTACTCTATGATGGGTCTGATGAGTGATGAGTAGAGGGACACTATAACCTCTTTATTTCTAGATGCGAACCCTTTAGTAATTAGATGGGCTACATATAAGGATTTCCTAACTACTTTGGCAATATGATTGTCAAAGAAAAGATTACTGTCTACCTGGGTCCCCAGATCTCTTATTACCTCTTCTGTATTAAGGGGGCTGCCACCTATGTCGTAATTCATGTGTGTTTCGTTTTTCCCAAATGGGATGACAATGCATTTTTTGGCATTTAGCTTGAGACCATGACTTTGACACCAGGTGCCCATCTTAGTAAGGCCCTTTTGGAGAATGTCCATGTCAGCTGGAGAGTCAATTATGGCTCCCAGTTTGCAGTCATCGGTGAACTTGGTTAGCCATAGTCCTCCTGTGTTTGTGACTGGTTTAGAGTTGGACCTGGAGCCCACTATTCTTATTGTGTGAGTTCTGTCTGTAACCCAGTTGGCAACCCATCTTGTGATGTCGGGGTTTATGTTCAGGCTGGTGAGATTTTCTATAATTCCTGAGTGGGGAATGGTGTCAAAAGTATTGGCGAGGTCAAGGTAGGCTGTGTGAACTACCTTCCCCTCATGTATGGCCTTGATGACTGTCTTGAAGAAGTCAACCAGGTTTAGTAGGCATGATCTGCCCTTAATAAAGCCAAACTGAGTCGGGTCAAGTGTTTGGAGGATCCCAATGTCTTTGTTAATGAGTTCCATGATGATGCGCACCATAGCCTTGCAGACCAGGCTAGTCAGGCTTATGGGGTGATAGTTACCAGGGTCAGTTGTGGCCCCTTTATGGAGTGGAATAACCGCTGCTGTGCACCATTCTATGGGCACATAGCCTGTGGAGAGGCTGAGGTTGAACAGTGTGTTTAGGTGGGGGTTAGTTTGTTCTGTAGTTCATGCAAGATGCAGCCTGGGACACCATCTGGCCCCATTGACGCTGTGCTTTTGGCTTTTGAAAGGGCTGTTTTCACCTGTGCCTCTGTGATTTCCAGGACACTACACTTTCCTTTTGGGGGTGAGAGAGGGGAGAAGTTTGCACTGAATCTATCTGAAAGGATGTTGGCAATATCAGTGGGTTCAGTATATTTTGCGCTATTTTGCACTAGCTCAGAGCATATCTGCGAGTTGCCACTTAGATTCTTGACATAGCTAAAAAAGGCTTTGTGGTTATCTTTCAAATCCTTGGCTATTTTTCTTTCAAAGTTAGCCTTGGAGGATTTTATGAGGGACTTTAGTTTCTTACTGATACTGATCAGGGATGTCTTTCCTTCTTGGGCTTTTCTTTTTTTCTGAACTAGTTTCCTCCTTCTATTGTATAGCCTGTTTATGGCAGGGGTCCACCAAACTGGATTCCTCCACTAGGGGAGTGAGTCTTGGTTTTTCTAGGGATGGCATGATCTATGCATCCTTGTAGATGCTCATAGAATGCATTTGTAAAGGTTCCTGCATCTTGGACACTGTTATCCTTTAGCGTGGAGGCAGTGAAACTTACCACCTCTGTCTTAAGTAAGATGAAGTTTGCTATAGAAAAGTTTTTCACTGTGGTTTCCTTGGTTGGAGATGGTGATGTGGTGTGGACATCCAAGGTGATTAGTTTATGGTCTGAGCTAACCAGTGACGGGTTGACCTCCGGTGTGGAACACCTGTCGCCCATGTTGGTGATGACCAGGTCCAATATGTTTTCACCTCTGATAGGGGAGTTTACCAGCTGATCCAGGGCATTTGAGTTGATAAATTCCAGGAAGCGCTGGACCTGGGAGTTTGTACTTGAGTAGTTTTCCCAGTTAATGGTAGGGTAATTGAAATTGCCCAATATCAGGTTATTCGATAGGACTTTCATGTTTTCCAGTGTCTCCAGAAAGGCAGAGTGGAGGTCCTGAGTCATGGAGGGTGATCTGTAGCAGGCCACAATTTGCATTGCAGATTTGCCTGATGTTAGTTGCACATGGATGATCTCGGAGGTATCATGCTGCGCCACTAGCCTGGAGGTGTAGGTATCCTTGATGAATATGGATACACCCCCTCCTTTTGTGTTTTGGTCCATGTTCTGTGGCCGAAATGTGTGGTATGAGTTGTAGCCCGGTAGTGCTGGGGTGCCCTGTGGAGCCTTGAACTAGGTTTCAGTTACTGCACAGATGTCGAGGTTCTCCATACTGAGGAGTGCTTTGTGCGCATGCATTTTGAGATTTAAACTCCTGGCGTTGAGTAGCATAACCCTCATTTTTTTATTTATGCTGTTTACGGAGGTGGGTTTGACTTTTGAGCCTTGCCTAAAAAAGGCACTATGGGGGCAGCAAGAGCCTTGGCCAGTATTCAAAAGCCTAGGGATGATAGGTGCAAGCCATCTCTTGTGAAGCAATGAGGCTTGTCGAGCATGTCGTCCCAGGCTGACAGACACTGGATCCCCTTTGAATGACACCAGAAGCTTAGCCAGTTGTTGAAATTGATCATTTTTTCTTTATACTGCGGTATCATTCTTGGTGAGGGCAGGATGCTACTCAGGGTCAGGGTCATACCCACCTGGGGTACATGATCAGAGAGCTCTTCCATTTCTCTTTTCATGTAGTCCAGGGAGATATGTCTCAGGTCATTCACACCAATATGAGCAATGACAGAGTCATATTTGTACTTGTTTTGGAGTGACCTGAGTGCTTGTGTTATGTGGTTAATTCTGGCTCCCGACAGGCAGCTAACAGTAACCTTCTCCTTGTCCAGCCTAGTGAGTGGGACATCAGTGTACCTGACTATAGAGTCACCTATTACTAGTGTGTTAGATATGTTATTTCGCCTTAAGGGCTGTGATTGTGCGGCACACTGATTTTGTTTTTTTTATGTGTTGTCTGGTTTGTGACGGGAGGTGCAAGTTTTTTGGGTGTCTGCTTTGGAGGTCTGTGATGCTTTTGCAGGTTTTTATTTAGAGCCTCCAAGTATGATTTTGTGTATTTATGTGTATTTTTTGCCAGTGCTGGTTTAGTATGTCTATGTGAGGCTGGAGGTGTGGTGCAAGTGTTAACCTTCTCCTCATGAGAGCTTAGCCTCCAATTTAGCTATATAAGTGCATCTTTCACATATGTTAATGTTTTGCGGTGGGAGGAGAGGGTTGTCTGTATACATGAGGCAGTTGTAACATTGCCTCAGGATACCCAGGTTCACCAGCTGGGTAGGGATCCCACTGCTGTACACCCTGTGGCACATGGCTGAAGAGCGTTGTGTGGTTGTTGAGGAGGTATGGGACGAGGACTTCATCCTCCAAGCGGCTGTATGCCAGCAGTCTGCTACGTGGCACACCTGGAAGACATAATGATGGAGACAGGTCACAGTAACTCACAGAGAAGTACAGCAGTAGAGCTGAACATACATGTGTATCACATTTATTAAGATTACAAATATGTCTTTGCAAATCTACATGACACTAACACCACTGACATGTATAAGTCACACACATTTGACACTTACTGGTGATGTGATATTATTGCCATATATGTGTGTGTCATGTGATGGCATTTCTTATACACCATGTGGATGTTGTCTTGACGTGGGCATGTCTGTTTGCCTGTACAGGTGTCTTTACCTATCAGCACATGCCTGGATGTGTTCACATTAATGCAATTGACCTTAATGCTGTGTATATGTCACATATATAGTAATACATAGCTGTTAGGGACATGACCTGTGACCTTGCAGACTTGCAAGCATGTATATGTTTTGCCACATACATCTACATGGCACTGTACAGCTGTAGAGCATCCTGCCATGTATTGCTTGTGTTGCACATGTGTAACACATGGGACAATAGCTAGCCTGATGTTATTTTTAGGGTTGGATATCAACTGCTGTAGGCAACAGACAGGTAAGTTTCAGTGGCCAGTTCAAGCAGTGCCACAGAACTGATCCACAGGGTTACTGATATATTTGGCATGCGGTCATCACACCATGTCACAGAGAGGGGCGATGTGCAGCTTCACTGGACATGGATGCATAGTATGGCAAGAGTATGTTAAGTGTATGGGACAGAGATCTGTCAGGCATGTTGTGATCCTTGCTCTAGAAAGGTGGATGTCCATGAAGTATGCATTTATCTGGGATCAGGATGTGTTAAGTGTAGCATGTCCAACACCTCTGGGTTGGACATGGCTTTATTCAGGGTAGGCTGCATGCTACATAGTGCAGCTAGGGATTGGGAAGGGCAGTGTAGGCCATCTACACATGGGCAATAACCCTTAAAGGAAATATATGATCTATTATGGGTCACATGGGTGTTGAGTATGGCTGAAATTATCTCTATATTCCTGGATGGCACCCTGTCATTATTAGGGGTGCCACATACGACTACCTGTCTGGTGTGGTGAAGTAACTATCAAAGGAAAGAGTACTGTCCAGTTGCATCCCATACACACAGTTGTCATTATGTTGACTGCTGCCTAGGTGGTAGTACATGGGTACAGGGTTTGTAACATAGGGGATGACAATGCAATACTTAGCTGTTAGATTGTGGCCATATGTCACACACCACACATCTGACACACTAAGACCCTTCTGTATGTTGAACGCAGCACACATTGAGTCGACTATTGCTCCTAGTTCATAGTCATTTGCAAACATCAGTAGGCTGATGCCTTCTGTGTTAGTCTGTGTGGTATAGATAACAAAGAGGGGGAGTACCAGGAATGAACCGTGTATTACTGTGGCTAGCACTGGTTTGATATGCGTGTATTAATCAGACATCTTCTGTAGTGTTAGTTCTGCCAGCAGTCCAGTTGCCAACCACTCCTGTGACACAGAAATATACACCCAGTTTACTGAGTGTAGCTGGAACACAGTATGGGTGATGGTGTCCTATGACCTGGCAAGGTCATGATATGCAGCGTGAATCAACCTTACTGTCATCTACATCTGTACTGAGTACATCAAATACGTTGATCACGGTTCATGGCCTTACAGACCAGACTCAGCAGGGTAGTTGTGCACTATTTCCCATTATCAATGGTGTCTCCCCTTTTGTGGGGTGTGATAACTGTTGCTGTACACCATTCAGTGTGTACACAGCTGACATAGAGCTAGGATTGAACATGATGTGTATGTGGATAGCTGAATGTTCTTACATTTGTGTAGGATACACCCTGGGACATTGACAGGTCCCATGAAAGCTGTATGTATGGCTTTAGAGAGTGCAGCTTGTACCTGCATAGTCATTATTACAGGGGCCCTGTAGTGTGCATGGATATATTACTAAGTGTACCTGTTGGGGAGGGGTGGGAGTGGGTTTAGGTTCCCCAAGACCCTATCTGGATGAACGGGTGCTATTTCTGTAGGTGCAGTACTTCCCATGCCATAGTGCTGTGCAGCACGGCAGGTCTTGTCATTGCCATTATGATTAATGACACCCCTATAGAATGCTCTGTGCTTGGCCTCATAATATGTGGCTGATTAGTTTCACAGTAGCTTTGTGTGGTTTTATATGGTGTATCTGCATCTTACTGAGGCTGACCAGGGATCACCTACACTCATGTGTGTTCACTCTTGCAACAGTTACTACCTTCTGTGGTACAGTTTAAAGCATGGTACCACCAGTTTGCCTTCTTGTTTGTGTTGGGTTGAATCCTGGTTCTGTTTCAATGGCACAATCACTGCTCATATGTGACTGCTTAAGGTTCATTTGTGTAGGATTCAGCATTTGCACATGCATTGTTCATCTACGTGGGTGCCATGACAGTCACCACTCTGCTCTTAGGAAACATAACATTGGCATTGGAGACTAACTATGTGTAGCATACTGTTAGCCCTGTTTGTGTGACTACTGTGATCCAGGTCAGTGGGGTCAATGAAATTCAACATGCATTGAGTGCAGATGTTGGTACATGAGGAGTCTTCCCAGTTCATAATGGAATAGTTGAGAGTAGCCATTGTTATGGTTCTGTCTCAGACCTAATCTTCCCCATTACAGCACATTATGACAGTTGGGAAATCCGCAGCTTGGTGGGTGATCTGTCTCAAGGTGCAATTTGAATTCCACTTTGGCACAAAGGTAGTTGCTCAGCATAATGCATCTGAAGTTATGCAAGTGCAACTAGCATGGGGGTGTACATATCCTTCAGGAATATGGACACACCTGTGGCCCGTGTGTTCCAATAAAGGATAATGGGCAAGAGGTGAGGTATGTGTTATAACATGGTCATGCAGGTGTGCTCTCCAGAGCATTGAAACATGTCTCAGCCACTGCACAGATATGTTCTCCATGTTAGGGATTGACATATGTGTGTCTGTATAGTGTTTCTGACATGTATCATTGTGTAGCAAGACCTGCAGTTTATTGCTTGGCTGTCCCTGTAACAGCAGTGGACCTTCACTTGAACTGTGCATGATGAAGGCACTATAGGGGAAGCATGAACCCTAGGCAGTATCCAGATTCCCAGGGGTGACAGGTGCAGGCCCTGTCTGGCAAAGCATCATGGTCTGTCAACCATGTTATCCCAGGCAGACATATACTGGATACCCTTTGACTCGCCCTACTACACTAGACAATTGTGGAATACAATCCTTTTGTCCCTGTACTGCAGTATCATTCTGGCTAATGGCAGAATGCTACCCAGGCCTTGGGACATACCTACATGGGCTACAAGACCTGACAGTTCCTACATATGTTTCCATGCAGTCCATTCACTGCATCATAGGTCCTGCACAACAACATAGAATATGCCAGAGCCATGTGTATAGTTCAAAAGATGGTCTGAGTGTATGGGTATGTGGCTAATCATGGCAGACAGGCAGCTGACAGTATGTATGCCCTCATATAGGTTGGTGTGTAACACAGTGCTAGAGTTTGCATTCACAAATGAGTACTGTTGGGCATGTTTCCAGTCATGTGATCTGAGGTGTGGCACAATTATGCAAACTATGTCATACAGTTTGTGTATTTCGGTGTCTGCCTCTTCCTGCTTGGGGTGTCACTTGTTTGGCCAGATACTTAGAAGCGTCTGTGAATGTATGTGATTTCTGGTAGTGTGTGTGGCTGTCCTTACTGTGTTCTGGTAAGGGTATGTGTTGGTTGTGTTGATGAGCTGCATGTATTAACCTACACCTCATACACCTCATGACTGTCCAGTCCAGTTATGGCTGTAGACTGGGCTGCCTTCCAGCTTACTCCTGTAGCTGCATCCCAAACAATGTGTGGGGCATGGTGTTAGGTGGGTTTGACAGTGTACATAGCATAGGGATTACATTCCCCCAGGATGGCCACATACACAAAGCTGACATTAGTAAACAGCAGTAGCTGACTAGTGGACATGCCTGTATAAGCATTCAGTACTACAAGTACCAAGTACTGTATTTAGTTTATGTATTGCTTATGAAGATGTTTTAGACAATGATGCTCACATGTAAATATTTGTATTATGGATGTGACAACACTGGCTATTACGGAAACATTGTAGCTATCTTTAGCAGCAATCCTCCTCTGAGGAGCACATCACATCCTATTAGTTGATTACAGATGATGCAAGTGTCTACAGGTCTATTTCCTTATCTGGGTATATACTCACATATCCACCAGGACCATGAGCTCTGTTGGGCACAGACAACCCATCTCCAAGCAGAGTCATGTATCAATAGACTCTGATGCCACTATCAACATGATCAGGATATAATCAGATAGTGTAAGCCATCACCTATGAAGCAGCTATTACAAATGGGCAGCTGTCTCCTACATCTTACACTCCTACTGCAGATGTTACACTGGAGTTAAAGATGATATGCAACCTGTTTCATTACCAGTGCTCTGCACTACCTTACAAACAGTATGTGCAAGCGGCTTTTAGGTTGGTAATGAGAGGTTGGGCTACACAAACCTGGTAGTTCAACCAGTGTGTCTCTACTCTCAATATCCACTCTATGTAGGTGTGCACATAGCCATTTGGTCCAGCCCTGTAACAAGGGTCACTATACATTTGCATAACATGTACACTTGCTCAGCTGTTATTGCTTGCAAACGATACTAGAGAGGTCCAGCCCTGTAACAAGGGTCACTACACATTTGCATAACATGTACACATGCACAGCTGTTATTGCTTGCAAACAATACTAGAGAGGTCCAGCCCTGTAACAAGGGTCACTACACATTTGCATAACATGTACACATGCACAGCTGTTATTGCGTGCAAACGATACTAGAGAGGACCAGCCCTGTAACAAGGGTCACTACACATTTGCATAACATGTATACATGCACAGCTGTTATTGCTTGCAAATGATACTAGAGAGGTCCAGCCCTGTAACAAGGGTCACTACACATTTGCATAACATGTACACATGCACAGCTCTTATTGCTTGCAAATGATACTAGAGAGGTCCAGCCCTGTAACAAGGGTCACTGCACATTTGCATAACATGTACACATGCACAGCTGTTATTGCTTGCAAACGATACTAGAGAGGTGGATATAACATGTGTTATGTGCATGGATAGTTACCTGGCTCTTCCAATTATCTTTGCTGTCATGCTGCTAAACTGTCAGATGAATACAAATGATATGTATCATGTTATTGAGTATTGTAATTGCCAATAGACATAACTACTGTTTGCATAACATAACAGAACTGCTATGTCGAATAGAATACAGATCTGTCTAAAATACTGTACATTACACAGCTATTGGCACAATATCCCACAATGCACACCATATTTGCATGGTAATCCCACCTTTAACATGTTCATCTTACTTATACACCCATACATATGTCGACTGTTACAATATATTGACATATACTATCCCCTGTTATAGCACATACTTGTTGGACCAATCCTGACACTGACAGTGGCTGGAAGTGAATTGGTGGGTTCCAAGCCCATATCATCCCTTGTGGTGTATGCGGAGTTTGCTATGTGACCTACAGCCGTACGCATACAGAATACTACAAGCATTACTACTGCTCAACAATACATCGCTACAAGATAGCTATTTCCACTATATGCATTGATTACACTGTAATTCTTACAGTACAGGTACTACATACACAGACATACTACATATTATACATACCTTCTTAGTAATCTGAGGTGTTATTGACTAGTATAATACTTGTTTTCGGTTCGTCTTTCAGTGTTTTGTACTGTCCTATAGGTAGATACATGTGGTTTGAATGTGTGACAAGGCAACCTTTTATACTTACAGATCAGTAACATGTGCTATCCCGATAACCAATTGGTGTTCCTAAGTAGCTAATTATATGCACATCAGCTGCGCTGCTACTGCCTTAGCCAATACCATAGCTACAGTGGAGTATAATTGAGTACTCCACTTGGGCATTGTCCCTTTGCCTTACTTGTGAGGAAGACAGCGTGGAAGTGTTGTTTGGAATCTATTGCAACGGCTGTATGGAGATGAACAGTAATATATTGTGTGTAATGCCTAGAGGTCTAAATGTGAGTACTGCTGTTATATTTCTGAACATTGCTACTTGCGCAGGTTTTGTCTGTACCTAATACTTCTGCATATGTTTCAGTCTGGCCAGTTTGTTTGACCAGTTCAAGGCTGCATAGCTATGCATATAATGTTAGGGGGTTTACAGTGTGCTTACCAGACATATTTAGTTTGGTGTTACTGTGTATCATACTGTGCTGATACTCGGTAACACTTTCTGGTGTACGAACCTTTCAACCCTCTGAAACGGGATTAGTTCATACAAACCCTGTTACAATCAGCAGTTGTTCAATTGTATAATGGCAACTATTTCACATAAGGCCATGTTAATGTGTCTGTGTCCAGGTATGTTGAGGTTTCAGCAGATGTTGTACAGTAGTTGAATAATTGGTTATGGTATGACAGTATGTACTGATGTAATTATTTTGGTTGTGGGGTAGATGTTGGTGGGTGTACATAGCACATGCAGGTGTGTAGGAACCCCTTTTATAAAACATCTGTATGTGTGTGGGTGTTCTTTCCCTATGTGAACACCTATCCCTTAGTGGACTAATACTATGGTAATTGCAGACTGATTCATTAAGGCACTATTAAATGCTTCCTGTATAGCATGCAGGTACTGTTAGTCCTTGAATCCTTTTGGCAAGACATTGGAATGTAATAGTTTTGCAAAATGAAAGCTGTCTGTGTATTTCTGTCATGGATATTTGGAGTCATTGCAGTTGTGTTGGTGACTGTGTCCATAGAACATATTTGTAATAGTGTATTGGCATATACTCTTCATATGTTTGGGGGGGCTGGAATGTGTGATTGCTATGGTCCATGTTATACTCAGATATGAACACTTCGGATGCTGTCTACAGACATGTATATATGTGTATATATATATATATATATATATATGTATATATTATATATATATGTGTATATGTATGTATATATACATATATATGTATATATATATATATATATATATATATATATATATGTGTGTGTGTGTGTGTGTGTGTATATATATATATATATATATATATATATATATATATATATATATATATATTATTGCATACATTTATCTGTACCTCCATAGATGTGTGGATTTTTTTAACCTTTCTATATATCTGCATATATATATATGTAGACCTGTATATATCGACATGTCTCTATGTATCTCTCTCTCTCTCTCTCTCTCTATATATATATATATATATATATATATATATGAGCATACACCTTTAATTGGGTACATGGCGGGTTGTCCTATTTCAACACATTCCTCCCTTTTGTGTTTTAACCTGTCTGCATACACAACTGGGATAGGTGCATCCTAGGTAGCTTAGTGTTAGGTTACTCTGAGGATGGAGTACATGGTTGCGGGTTCTACTCCTGGAAGGTGTTATTATTTTACCTCTCAGAGTAGGCACTGGTAGGGAAAGTGCGAATAATGCACATTTACGCAGTTGTAAGCAGGTTTGCACGTGGTCTGTGTGACGTTAAGCAAAGGTTAAACCTATGAAGTGCTTCTCTGTTTACCATGTTTCAGTGCCGCTTACCATCGCACAAACCCGTGGAAACCCGCTTACAACTGCTTAAGAGTGCTTTAATCCACCTGCATCCAACAGCCCTTATTCTGGCCCTCAAAATAACCTAACAGCCCTTGCAGGTCTTGAACCCAGGACCATGAACACCACAGTTACTGACTTTACCACTAAGGCATCTAAGATATGTACAAATGTTATGGTGCTTAGAATATACATTGTACTACAGACATTCCTCACTACTGAAAACAATTGTGACAGTCAGATGGTGTACATATGTCTGATACATGTTAATGTTCATATGTTTGTGAAATTAGGTGTTGCAATGTGACATGACAGGGAGTATTATGAATGAGAAAGGTTCTTGCTTTGTGTCCTTTTTATATTGTCCCCATACTCCATGTATACCCCTCCAGTTCACTTATTGGACATCTAACCCAGATCCTCCTTGATGCATGATTGCATTACCCATCATTCCTCCCCTACCCCAATCTTCACATACACAACAACCACCCCTTATATGGTGAATTAGGTTAATATTAATTGTTATAATACCAGAGCTGCATGTGTTTTGTGTACACTCCAATTCCTTTGAAGTGCTTCTGTGTCACAAAGTGTGTTCATAGATGTTTATATATATGGCTATTGATGTAACTGTATAATATATATATATATATATATATTTTTTTTTTTTTTCGTATTTGTAACAGTAATACATATGTAGACTGGAATGTGTTGGTTCACAAACTACAGTACATTACAATATACTGTACATATGTACACAAAGTGACTGTCCCATTTGTGATCATTACATTGAAATGCATATGGTATAAGGTGTAGTCTCAAGACCATGAAACATGTGTACACCTCGGATGGCTTAGTGGTAAGTCCCTTGACTATAGTGCGCATGGTCCAGGGTTCAACACCTGTGATGCTTTACAAATGTTTTTTACTCCAGAATAAGGCTCATTTAAGCAGTTGTAAGCATGTTTAAAAGTGTTTGTGTGACATTATAGCAGCGGTTAAACACAGTTAAACAAACTTTGTAACGTATAACCTGTGCGCACAAACACAGCCACATCTACTAGCTACTCAGCATATATACATGTCAGTGAAGTAACATCTCACTATGCGCTGACATAACATTACATTCTCTGTTGACTGTACTCTCTGGCACACATGGGTTTATATGGGTGTTTTGAATGTTTATTATACAGATGATTACTACCTATATATGCAAGCTGTGGTTAAGGTATACTTTTGAACATGATAAACATCCCTGCCTTTATCGGGATTTGAACCTTGAATGCACAGATACTGTGCAGATGCTGTAACCATTACACTGTTGACATTAACGTTGCTTCCGCCTATTTCCTATTTAGATTATTTCTATGTGTAAGATATGGTAAGCAAACGGCGGAGGCCCCCAAACTCACTGAGCTTCACATACTCTTGAAATAACAACATATAACAAATGTACTGTGAGACAATACATTACATTCCTAACTACATTAGGCATAGCCCCTCACTGACACACTTCAAGGGAAACCTTGTTGTGTGAATGTGTAAAAGAATATACACCCCTGGGATCATGTGTCCCAGAACCATACAGCCAGGGGGGTGGGGGAGACTATCCAGTTTAATAGCTGTGAGACCTGTTGGGGGAATTGAATGGTGTTGAATTGTCACATTAACCTGCCCTCTTTAGATCACTAAGTGTCCCTATCACCCTCCACAACCCCAGTCTTCAACAGCTTCCAGCAAATCTGCCTGGAATTGCTTCATTGGCTATACTTGACAGAGGCTCAGTTACTTCATCAATGGTGCAGGGAAAGCCAACACACTGTAGCTATGCTTCTAATTGCCCTTGGGCAGATAGGTAGTAGGCTATCTGTGAACCTCTAATGTGCAGGCCATCACAGCCATAATATGTGAATTAACAGACCTTCAGATGACAATATACAGTGAGAAATCACCATGTAGTCAGGAAGCAGTTAAGTACAGCAAGAACATACAGAACACTGATACTTAGTCACTCCAAAAGCCTATCTTGGAAGCTAGAAGACTTGTATATGTTTAAGGCTTTCTATTGCTTACCAGTAGGTTACCTACAGGAGAGATGAAAAACAAGCACAGATGGGGAACATGCATGAAATGATACCATACTAGCCTATGTGTCAGCCTTAGGCTTTGGAATACTGGCCAAGGCTATTGGTGCTCCCATGGTGCCTTGTTTAGGAGAGTCTTGAAGGTGAATACCAGCTCCGTAAACAGCACAATAGCTGATTCAATGAGGGTTATGCTACTCAACACAAGGGGTTGTGATCACAACATGCATGCACTCACAGCACTCCTCAGGATGGACAACATCAGTATCTGTACAGTAACTGAGATCTGTCTTAAGGCTCCTGAGAGCACACCAGCACTGCCAGACTACAACCCGTACCACACATTTCAGCCAAAGAACATGGACTGACAGACATGGAGGGGCTGTATCCATATTTATCAGGGATACCTACACCTCCAGGTTAGTGGGGCAGCATGATACCTCAGAGATCATCCTTGTGCAGCTAACATCAGCCACAACTGCAATGTAAACTGTGACCTGCTTCGGATCACCCTCCATGACCCAGGACCAATACTCCACCTACCTGGAGACAGTGGAGAACATAACAGTCCTAATGCACATCCTGGCATTGGTTGATGTCAACTACCATAACATTAACTGGGAAACTTACTCCAGTACTCACTTCCAGGCCCAGCACTTCCTGGAATTTATCACCTCATATGCCCTGTATTAGGTGGTAACCTCTCTAACAGGGGTGGAAACTACTAGAAGTGGTCATCACCAACATGGGCAACAGGTGCACCACAGTGGAGGTTAACTGGTCAGTGGTTAGATCTGACCATGAACTATTCACTGTTTCCACACCCAAGCATCTCCCCCACCCATGGATACCACAGTGTGTACCTTTCCTACAGCTAAATTTACATTACTAGTGACAGGGGTGGGGGGTTTCCCAGCCCCCATGCTAAGGGGAAACACTGCTCAAGATACAGACAGATTTACAAATGCAGTCTATAAGCACCTACATGGATGTATGGATCATGCCATCACTGGTAAACTAAGACTCACTCCTTCTAGACAAGGACACCGGTCTGGTGGACCTCTGCAATAAACAGGCTATACTACAGAAGTAGGACAGTGTTCCAGGCAAACAGCAAATCCCACGAAGGGCAGACATCCATGACCACTATTAGTATGATACATAGGTCCCTCATGACATCATCCAAGGCTAACATCAGCAGGAGAATATGCAAGGATTTGAAAGATAACCACAAAGCCTTCTTTGGCTATGTCAAGGATCTACGTGGTGACACACAGATTTGCACTATGCCGGTGAAATATAGCACAAAATATGCTGATCCTACTGATATTGCTACCATCCTTGCAGATACATTCAGTGCATACTTTAACCCCTAAAGAGACCACAACACTACCCGAAAGGTACAGTATCCCACACATCAGAGACACACAGGTGGAAATGACCCTCTCTAACAGAAGAACATAGCATCAGGGGAGGCAGATGTTGTCCCGGACTGCATCTTGCAAACTGTACACGACAACCTGCCCCCCACCTAATTAAGCTTTCCTACCTCAGCCTCTCCACAGGCTACATGCCCATACAATGGTGTGTGGCAATGGTTATCCCACTCCATCCAGGTGGAATCACAACTGACCATGGTAACTACCACCCCATAAGCCTGACTAGCCTGGTCTTTAATGGCATGGTTCGCATCCTCATGGCACTCATTAACAAAGACATTGGTAACCTCCGAACACGTGGCCCAACCCAGGTCAGCTTGGTTGAGTGCAGTTCATGCCTACTGAACCTGTTTGATGTTTTACATACAGTCACCAAGACATTAGATGACAGGGGAGGTGATTCACACATACTACCTGGACCTTGCCAAAGCTTTTGACACCATGCCCCACTCAGGTATTATTGATAAACACACCAGCCTGTACATACACCCATACATCACAGGTTGGGTTGCCAGCGGGCTTACACACAGAACCCACATGGTATGACTAGCGGTCTCCAGGTTCAACTCTTGACCAGTTATGACTGGTGTCCCAGAGGACTAAGTCCTGGGGGCCCTACTGTTTGGCATATATGTCTCAGAGGTATAGGCAAACACATGTGGACTACAGCAGACCATGTTTGGCAATAACTGTGAGCCATGATTGATAGACCAGCTGACACAGACATCCCTCAAGGGGCCTCACAGAGAATGTCACAGGGTGTCAATGTCACGGCCTCCAGCCAAGTGCCACTAACTGCATGGTCATTCCATTGTGGAATTGGCACCCACATATTAACACATAAGTGGCAGCCTCTTTAATACAGACGAGGTAATGGAGTATCTGGGGACTAAGGTAGATAGCGATCTCCCCTTTGACAATCATATCTCCACAGTAGTTAGCACATCCTTCTATGTAGGCCATCTGATTACTAAAGGATTCCCATCTAGACATACTGGAGTTATAGTGCACCTTTACTCATCACTCATCAGTCCTATCATAGGATATAATAACCCATGTGGGATGTACCTCAGAAAACACTTCCAACAGCTGGGAGGTCCACGAATGTACCTTGCCAAGGGGAATACTGGCCTCCAACATATGGCCTATGCAGCCAGACTGAATAAACTCCTGCTTTACTCAGTGGCATCTCGTTTACCCAGAGATGATCTCCGCTGGCCAACACAGCCATGTCGAACTCAGGCTTGATGGATATGCTCCACCTATGGGAATCCATGTCACAGTGAGCCACACATTGTAGTGAGCTGAACCTTGCCGCAACAATAACTGGAAGATGCTGGAGGGACAGCTTCCTGTCACAGACACTCCCCATACTTTGTAACAACATGTCTAACTACATTATACAGAGCCCCTCACTAACACTCTGCAAGAGAAACCTTGAAGAGTGGATGGGGAACAGTAGATGCACCCCAGGGATCCCACCATTGCCTCTGCTCCACAGAGGGACAGTTAATGAATCAATGGGGTGGCAAAGGCTGACACATTTTGGCTGGGCTTATGAATGGCCTCTGGCAGTTGGCCAAGTACCTACCTATGAATCTATACATACAGTATCTGCATATGCTGATAGCCTAATTTACTGTTCAGGTGTTGACTTACCTTGTGCCAATGGCATTTGTGTGTGCAATAGTTGAGGGCTGCCTATGTTGGATGCACACAGTAGACTGCCTATACATGACAATTTACAGGTAGTCATGTGTGTGTGCCATCCATTGTTACTGTGTGTGCAGGTGGAGAAAGGTGTCAGTCCCTAGGTGACTACACTGTTAGCGTGTGTGCTGTGCGTTCCATCTTTGCCAAGGCATGGGCATACTGGGCACACCTCCGTCTGCCTACTGGGGCTGGCTCAGAGTGTTCGTGGTCTGAGCACCTCTGTGCCTGTGGGGCCCTTGGCAATGGTGGTGGGCTGTGAGGGCCTTCACCATTCTGTCCCAGCTGCAGCTGTTTCCGCAGGACCGTATTGTGTAGCATGGCACACACTATGAAGATGTGGGCACATGTGCCTGGAGACTACTGCAAGGCTCCACCAGATATGTCCAAGCAACGGAACCATGATTTCAGCATCCCAAACACATGCTCTATGATGATTCTGGTTTGTGCGTGTGCCTCATTATGGCATTCCTGCATGGGTGTGTGCGCATTTCTGATGGGAGTCATGATCCACGGTTCCAGTGCATAGCCAGCATTCCCCACCAGGTGGTCATTTGGGATGTCCCCCCTGGCAAATAACCGATACAGTTGTAAGGCATGCCAGATGTAGGAGTTGTGATAGTTCCAGGACTGCCAGCACACACATCCATGATATGCACACAAACTGGCAGTTGATGGAGGGGTATCCCTTACGGTTTATGTAGCACCTACCCTGCTCACCGGGTGGTGACTTGATGTGTATGTGCATGCAGTCTATTGCACCCAGTACCTCCGGGTATTTTGCCACATGGTGGAAGAGACGCATATTGCTGGCCAACTCCTCCTGTGTTTGGGGGAAGTATATGTGCTCATTGGCATGTGGTAACATGGCATCCAGGAACTGGTGTAGTACTCTGGATGCTGATGCCTGTGAGATCCCCATGATATCCCCAGTTGGTCTTTGAAAGGTACCTGTAGCTAGTATTCTCAGGCTTACACATACCTTCGTATCCACTGGGATGGGTTCCCCTCTTTGTTCTGGCTCTGAGGCGTGGCTGGCACAGCTCCACAAGTTGCTGTAGGATGTCCCTGTCCACCCTGTAATGCTCTACTGTCTCCAGATCATGTAGCCCCTGGTAGGTTACCCTGGGTCTGAACACTCTTCTCCTCCTCTGGTGCCTGATGTGGTCGTGTGCATTATCCTCCACACCACCTTCAGTCTCCAACACATGCTGGTGGATCAAAGCTATGGCAGCCCCTAATATGTACATAATAAAAGTTCCCCATCTGTATACACCACTGGTGCAGAGTGTATGGGAATACACAAATGTGTGTGAGGTGCTTTCTCACTTTATAGTATTGTGCTATGGATGCTGCTGATGTCAGTGGGTGTGTATGAGCTATTCCAGCTGCAGCATGTCTTAATTATGGGTTTTGCAATGAGTACTGCAAGTGTGGGGCCTTTACTGTGGAGATCTACTTGCCTGCCTTGATTAATCTGTTGCCCTTTAATTCACTTTTAGACCTGGATCCCCTCCCATTATCAGGCATGCATCCACCTGCCATGTTTCTTGTCTTGTACTTTCCCTACCCAGTCATGGCAAAATGTGCCTTGTAGCTGATATACTGCAAATTGGCTTTGTTCTGCTTTGACACTTTACTGTTTTCTTTGCAGTACAGTCACTCCCCTTTCCTGTTCTGCAGGTAGCTGCTTGCAGCCTTGTTAGCTGTTGTCAATGGCCCACTGTAGACGCCTAGGTGTTAATTAGTCATTTGTACTCCAATTTCACTGCTGCAGCATTTCCTTATTTCTTTCCTATATCCTTCCTGTTTCAGCTGCAGTGCATGTTGCGCATACCCATTTACCGGGTTTATGTGCATTTTCATCTCCGTTCACATGCATACTTGGTTACCTTGTGTACTCTCAGCTAAGCACAGCTATGGCCAATTCGACACTCCCCCTTTCCTGCAGCTTTGCCTAGCTAGGGGCAGATCGGTTTAGCAATGCTCTAATGTGCTTACAGCAATGGCGACACACCCCTCTCCTGATGCCCTCTTTATCTCAAGGGCACACCTTGGTGTTATAAAGCTATGCTGTGAGGTGCATTCTTACATCAGCGGGGAATCTGTGATTCACTATTACTCCTCTCATTTGCATGGCATTGCCTACTAATTCCTAGCTACTGCGCATAACACTGTCACTACCCCTTAGCAACCCTTGCACCATAAGTATGGTGTAGCATGCCTGCCATTGACTATTATGGGGAAATCGTGATATGTGTTTCATTCCGGTTTTATTCTATATTTTTATATATTCCTTGCGATCCCCTTTGCGCACCACTGCCCTGCGCTTCCACGTAGAGATAGTGCGACTATATATATATTAAATCCAACAAAGTCTTCAAAGTAAACTCCAAAAATCCAAAAAGCACAATGGGGCTGGAAACACAGAGGATACACCACCAGTAGAGACTGATTGAAAAAACTTCCGATAATTTATTGACGGTTAAAATTTCTTAAAAACAAAAATACATGAGCGCTTTCGTTTGGCCTCTGCCAAACTTTTTCAAAACATTTACCAATCCATTTCCTGTTGCCTATATAGGCGTAGCTTGTTCATTATACAAATTAAGTAACGTCATTAGTTAAATAATTAAATAATAATTGTTAAATACAAAAACGTGCCTTCTCCAATTCACTTTTAAACTTTGTGAATCTAGCATTTGCTATCCTTCAAAAAGACAGTTGTAAATTCATATAAACTGTATAGTATACCATTTAAGAATATGAATTGATTTGTATATGCCTTTTTATAAAAATTTGTTTTCTTTAACTACTAAGGTTTGTCAACATGGATGGTTTCTGCTGAATCTAAAGAGTTGTATAATAAAAACATCTTATGTAGAATATTAGTTCCTCAACAACAATAAACATACGAATGTTTTTGTCAACACTGATAATGTATATAAGTCATTGTGTTCATGCACGTTTTTAAATCAACGCTTAAATATGTGTGCATATATACATGTTCATTCATTCTGTGCAAACCGAATATTAATGATCATATTTTTTACGTGCGCTGTCTACTGAACCTAATTATTGTTAGGACGTGCCATACCTGTGATAAAATACAAACAATAAATAAGTGAATAAAGGTATACGATGTGTGTATTTTATATGTGCATGTGTGAAACTATAAGAGATTATAAAAACTTGATTAGTTTAATTTTATAATATAATATAATATAATAATATAATATAGGGGGACCTGGTAGTCATTGTAGAGAATCGACCTTTTGTAGACTACGGCACCTCATACTCAAAATTTTATAATGTCATATGTGTTTATTTGTATTTTTTTAAAAATTCTGACTATATAAAATTAAATATTTTTGTGTGTTTATTTAATTAAAATATATTACAAATTATACATTACAAATAAATCCTTGGATAATGTTTTCATATATTGTTATATATATATGTATTTTTGTGTATTTGTATATAAACATTTTTCTCCTAATAAATATATTAATAAATGAATAAATTCGATTCAATTAAATATTGAAATGATGTATAAATAATATATCTGATATTAAAAACACATACATTTATAAATTTTTGGGTTCCTTTTAAAATTGATATTAATTTATGACAATTAAATAAAATAAATAAATAATTTTTAACTATCTTAATAAAGATTTTAATTTTAAAATACTGCTTATTGAAATGTAGCTGTTCATTCCAGGCCAGTTGTTGGAATTTAGTCTTAGTTAGAATTTTTAATTAGAATTTTTAACCGTCAATAAATTATCAGAAGTTTTTTCAATCAGTCTCTACTGGTGGTGTATCCTCTGCGTTTCCAGCCCCATTCTGCTTTTTATATATATTAAATGTTAATTTTATATTTTGTACATGTTTATTTATGCCAATGGCTATATATTTAGCCATTGGCATATATTAACAATATAATACATGAGTTTGGTTGGCTGTCATGGCTCCGATTTTACGTTTGCAAAAATGTAAACCGTTTTCTACGGTTTACATTTCTGTATGCTTACATTACGCCTGCACCACTTCCTGAATCGCTACATACCTTCATTTGCATGCTACACTGCTGCACATGGGGTAATTAACATACAAGGCTCAGGAGTTGTGTGGGCATAGCGTACGCAGGTAGTGCACATGGAAACAGCTCGTACCTGAATCGCTCGGCAGCCATATTTGGTGTTAGAACACCGACGCTATGCCTGCGCCTGGCGCAAGCTTCATGGATCCCAGGGTATATGTTCTCTTTACCATTACCCTTGTAGCCTTAGTTACAGCTGAAAGGAGTCTGAGAATGATTAGTTCACTTAAGTGGTAAACAAATAATCTAAATTGCTTTAGAAGGGTTGAGTGCTAGTTCATTGAAGTTGTTGTTGTGTGTGGAAAACTTTGCTTCCATTATCAAGTGACTTATTCTTTTTGACTGCTGCTATATAAAGAGAGAAGCAAGAGAAAAGTGGGCATTGAAGAAGACACACCCCCAGATTCTCAAAAGCTTGCATGGTGTGCATGCTTAGTGTAAGAGGTAATGTTGGCAATATGCTTATAGTTTCATTGATACCTGGCTAATGTTGGGCTGAAAGTTGGTAAAAACCCGAGACATGTTTTAGGGGGGACAAATCTATAAAGAACATTTTGGAAAGTATTAGACATGAAGGCAGAATCAATAGAAAAATAGGTGGTTTTAAATGTAATTCCTACTCTTTTTGTCCCTTTATAATGGAAACTGAAGGTCAAATTAGGGTTAATCAGAAGACTGTCAATATTAGAGGCCACTACAATTGTAATAGTAAAAATGTTATGCACATGGCTAAATGTGGAAAATGTTCTAGTTTCTACATTGGGAAAACCTGTAGAAAATTTTAATTAAGAATAGGTGAACATCTGGATGACATCAGACATTGTAGGGTTACCAGTGCTTTGTATTGACATATCAATGAAAATCCAACACATGATTTTAAATTTTTGGTTTTACAACAGTTAGTGCTGGATGAAAAGGGTTGCATTACAGATGTGTATTTGGATATGATGGAAATGAGATGGCAGTTGTTTTTAAATGCCTCTTGTTACCCAGGTATCAATGAAACTATAAGCATTGCTAGTGTTTTAAAACTTGATCGAATTTTAGGTTAGTAAAGTTAACATGGATTTTATTTAGCAATTTATTAACATATTACAATATTTTATGGTAACATTTATTTAGTTTTGTTATTTGCTACATGCAATATTTTTACTGCTGTAATTTGATGTGTATATATTGCTTTAAAAATTTTGGCTCAATTTTGATGATTAATTGATGGGTGGGTATAAATTTGGCTGGGCTTTTGTGCAATATTGTTCTGAGGAAGTCTTTGTAATAAAGAGGAAAGTGTTTAACTTCAATAAACTTGCTGTCCTATGGATAGCTCACATTCTGCTGGTTGGTTCTTGTGTGTCTAAACCTGCCCAGCACTCTTTACAAACTTTAAGTGGGTGTGCGCGCCATGCACCGGGATTTACAGGAAGAAAAAAAAAGTTAAACCAGGAAACAGTAGCAGTGTGCACATCCGAGTACTCTGTTTGCGCGGCACAGTCCCCGGTCCAAACAGAAGGGCAATGGGAAGGGAAATCAGCAGTAGGAAGGTAATCAAGGAGAACTAGCATATCTGGCAGGTGAAATGTATCAGAAGCAGCCAATTACACAGGCAGCAGCCCAGTCCAGAACACTACTATAAACTAAGCAAACACCTTCCCCACTGGTGATTCCCACACTCTACATCACCGGTGTATACAAGTGGGGAAATTTTAACAAACAAACCTACAAAATGAGAAGGGCTGCAGCAGACAACATAGAACAACATGTGCAAGAGGTTGAGGGTGGTGAGGATGTGCAGGCTGCCAAACAATCCACAGTGAGGAGACGGAGAAGAGTGTACAGACCTAGGGTAACCTACCAGGGGCTACATGAGCTGGAGATAGTGGAGTGCTATAGGGTGGACAGAGACCTCCTACAGCAAGTAGTTGAGCTGTGCTGGCTACACCTGACACACTAAACCAAATGAGGGGAACCCATCTCAGTGGATACCAAGGTACATGTAGGCCTAGGTATACTAGCCACAGGTACCTCCCAAAGCACAACTGGGGATAACATGGGGATCTCACAGGCATCAGCATCCAGAGTATTCCACCAGTTTCTGGATGCCATGTTAGCACATGCCAGTGAGCAGGTATATTTCCTCAACACCCGTGAGGTGTCAACCGGCAATATGTGTCTCTTCCACTAAATAGCAGAATACCCTGGGGTAGTGAGTGCTATAGACTGCACGCACATATGCATCAAAGCACCACCCGGTGAGCAGGGTAGGGCCTACATCAACTGCAGGGGCATCCCCTCCATCAACTGCCAGGCCGTATGTGATGCCCAGGGCATTATAATGAATGTGTGTATGCTGGCTGCCCTGGAAGCTATGAAGATTCCCACATATGGCATCTGATGCAGCTGTACCAGAGATATGCCAATGGGGACATCCCCTATGGTCACCTAGTGGAGGATGCTGGGTACACACTGGAGCCGTGGCTGATGACGCCCATCAGAAATGCACACACACCTGAACAACCACGCCATAATGAGGCCAGACATATAATAGAGCACGTGTTTTGGATGCTCAGGTCACGGTTCCAGTGTCTGGACACATCCGGTGGAGCCTTGCAATATGCACCAGCTACATGTACCCAAATTGTTATGGTATGTGCCACGCTACACAATATGATCCTGTGGAAACAGCTGCAGCAGGAAGAGTATGGGGCAGGGCCACACAGCCCCCCACCAATGTCAAGGCCTGCACAGGCACAAAGTGACCCGGAGGAGGAAGAACCTGAGCCTGCCCCAGTAGGCAGAAGGAGGCGAGCCCAGTATGCCCTGGCCTAGGCAAAGAGACAATGCATAGCACATGCACTGACACAGTAGGGTCCCAGGGAATGACACCTCTCTCCATCTCACACATACAGTAAAAGGGATGCCAAACATGACACCACCTATGCTCAACCATGTGTAGGGAGTGTACTGTGTGCATCCAACATAGACAGCCCTCCAGCACCATCCGCAAGTCTGGCGAACCCACAAAGTAAGTTAATCAACCTACCAGTTGTCAAATGGAGTAGAATGTGTTGTCACCTGTAGCTATGGTATGGATGTGAGCATGCAAGGGAATTGGGTGGCTGAATGTTATGGCAGGAGACAGTAGACACCCATAGTGCCACCCTGACATGTGTAACAGATACTAGAGTCACCATAGTAGCCAGTACTACACAGGGAGACAGAAGCAACTGCAGGAAATGTGCTATGTGAAATGTGTGTCCATATGACCCGCACATGCCAATCAGGACAGTTCACATGCCCAACAACAGTTGCAGCTAGCAGAGCAGGTGGATACAAGTCCAAACAGGGCCTGTGCCATAGCCCCAGAATGATGGTTAGGGTTAACCCCACCCCCAGGCCTACACAGACATACCACAGCAGGGCAGGCAGTGGGATGCCAGTTCTGAAGGATAGGATGTCAGACAATAATATGTAGAGCAACCAAAGCCACGATCTGTAGTACACTGGTGTGCCTCTAGACAGCATGACAGTTAGCAATACAGAATGAAATGGAGTACATGACATACCAGTACAGTCATAGCACATGTGTACAAGTGTCACTTGTGCCCCCATCCTACATAGCAATGTAATGACAGTCAGGTGTGCCCCCCCCACTCCCATGTAGACATGTTGAAACAGTCAGGTGTGCCCCTACCCCCACTCCAGCGTAGAAATGTAGTAACAGTCAGGTTTGTCCCCCCCAATCCTGTGTAGAAATGAAGTAACATACATGAGTAGGTATAATATGAGTGGAGCAGAGATGACCAGATGTGCCCAAGGTAGCAGGATAGGTTGTAGCAAGTGCACAATATGCAGGTCTGTGTGTGGTAGGATGGTGTGTGTTCCGTATTGTGTGAGAGTGGTCAGTATGTAGCATGTCGAGGTAAGACCTGGTGGCCATAGCCCAGTACTGCTGATGACAGGGACAAGCCCTTACAACTGCAGTGCCAAGGACAATCTCCACCAGTATACCACCTGCTAGCAGTAAACCAATGTAAATGTAAATGTATGGTGGTAATATGTGTCACCATCTGAAAGACTGACATGGCATGGCTGTTGGGCTAGATATACAAGCAGTACACAGGGGAAAGTTCCCCAGACATACAGTATACATTGTATCACTGTGAAATGGAGACACCTTTGGAATTGTACATGCAGGTATGCATCACAGCAACTAGTCCTGTAGTAGGGGATATCGGTGATGTCTGGCCGAACACCTGCAGATCACAAAGGAGGTAGGACTAATGTATTGGGAATCAGCTGGTGTACCTGCACATGCCAGCACACCAAGAATGCCCCATTCATATCTGTGCCAGATGCAAGTACTGTCCAGAGCACACATGCACCCAGCTCATGCAAACACCACCCACAGGTACCTCTCTCTGGCCATATCCCTAGTGTAGGGAATGGGTACAGTATGACCCCTCCTGTACATGGCAATATTGGAAGAATGCAGCATGCAGTGCAGGTGTCTCACGCAGGTGTGTCCCTAGCTGAATGTGGCACTCTGCCAGCATCCACACCACCTGATCAAGACTGATTAAAAAGGAATTTGCATGAACAACTATCACACCTACCCTGTCACCCCAGGGGAATATACTGTCTGGTGGTCTGCGACTGTAGGCCTGACAGAATGCAACAAACTGCCACATGTGGCCTGCAGCAACACCTAATGCCCTACAGGCCTCTGCCAAAGGCCTGTGTCTCACACGTACTGCCAATGCATGTGAAGTCATGGACACCCAAATAACAACATAACACACTCCACATAAGCCATATGCAAGGCCATGTGGACAAACCATAGTAACATGTCCACCATGTCCCACTGCATGAACCATGGACCAACACTAACACACACCTGTGGTGGGGTGATACCCTTAGGGAAAGTATCAGAGAATGTATGCTTAATGTCTGGAAGAGGTTAGAATAACAGAGGGGGGTGCATGGGCAGCATGGAATGTGCAGGGTCTGACACCAAACTATGTGCCCACACTATCCCTGGCTACAAACACATAAATGGGTGGCTACACACCTGCCCGTACACCACAATAGGGTTAATGTCCAACTCATGGCCCCTGCCTCTGGGAAACCTCTGCAAATCTGTACAGCTGTGAGGCATTGCCACAGCAAGATAAGCCTAGACTGTCTTGTCAATAGGTGTACAAGTATGGGATCCTCCACCAGCTCTCTACCAAGGTGCTGAAATGGATACACAGACCCAGCAGCAGGTGTTTGCAGCTCCTCCTCCAGAATGGCATAACATCATGAATATGTAGGTGTCTGCTCACAATACCAGACACAGCTGCAGTCACCCTTGTCCCCCAAGACAGCACTGTGAGAAAGAATGTCCGCCTGGCAGTACATGGAGACAGACAACATCACTGTGTATAACAGTACACATGTCTGAATGTCTCTGCTAACAGTGATACCATGCGGCTGAAGCAGCACAGACACAATCACCTACAGAACACACTATCCCCTGCACAGTTTATCCCCATATTGCCAAATGATCGATGGATATCCAGCAGACACACCTTCCTACCTGTAGATGTACAACATAAAGGTCTGCACTGGAGTACAAACTACCTAGTATTGATCCACACATTCTATACAGAAGGGCATACTGGGCATGCTCACACACTTAGAGAAATAAAGGCAATGTCAGTCAACAACATAGTGAAAGGTCATACTGGGCATGCTCACACATGTAATCAAAAGAAGCCCATGTCTGCTAACAACAGTGGGCTAGACATATCTGGCAGTTGCAGATGTTAGTGCAGACACTCCCCAGTATGCACCACCCATGCTTTGCACACACAGTGGATAGGAATACATGCATATATCCAAGGACAATGCACTATAATAAGCCAAACGTACATGTACATAGATGTGTGGGAGAGAGTGACTGTGACAAAGAGCCAACCATTATGAGGCTTGTCCCATCCAGCACACAGCCACATTACTACAACCACATGATGCTTAGATATCACTCACTGTGTACATTAGCCATCGGTATCTGTCAGCATTGCGGACTATGTGGTGCAAGTGCTAGCTGTGCAACATGACTGTACAAGGAAGTAGTCATCTAGCAGCTGTATACATGTACCTGTGGAATATAACCCTGCATGCACCCACATGTGGTGTGTCAACCTCTAGATGAATGGGTTATGGCCCATGCACACATACTGCCCTCGTCATAGCCCTACTATGACAAACCCGCTGAGGTCATCCACTTTGAAATTCACCATTGGGAAAAGTGTAGCCCACTAATCTCTGTAGCGTGTCCCATAACTGTGTACTGCTGTAGTGTGATAAAGTAGCTTGGTAGGTGTTCTAACCCCAAATGTGGCAAGTGTGTGCGTGTTTGTATTAGTGTGCATGTCTGTCTGCGTAGAGAGCAATGCTTTTTATGGTAGCCACACTCCTTACAACTCCCATACTTAACTTTGGCAATCTGCTGATTTCACCCACCTAGAAATACACCTCCAGGAAGGTTGTAGCCCATTAATCACTGTAGCACGTTCCATAACTGCATACTGCTGTAGAGTGATAAAGTAACTAGGTAGGTGTTCTAACCCCAGACGTGACAACTGTGTGTCTCTGTCTGTATAGAGAGCAATGCATTTTAGTGTAGCCACATGAATTACAATTCCTGTACTCGACTTTGGCAAGGCTACTGATGTCACCCACCTAGAAATACACCTCCGGGAAAATTGTAGCCCAGTAATCACCGTAGCGCGTTCCATAACTGCGTAGTGCTGTAGAGTGATAAAGTAGCTAGGTAAGTGCTCTAACCCCAGACATGGCAACTACGTGTGTGTCTGTCTGTCTCTGTCTGAATAGAGAGCAATGCATTTTAGTGTAGCCACACGAATTACAATTCCTATACTCAACTTTGTCAAGCCTGCTGATGTCACCCACATAGGAATTCACCTCTGGGAAAGTAGTAGCCCAGTAATCACTGTAGCGTGTCCTGTAACTGTGTACCGCTGGAGTGTGATTTAGAACTGTGACAGGGTTCCATCCCCACCCATGGCAATTCTGGGCATTTTGTGTGTGTCCATGTCTGTATATGGAGCAATGCATTATAGGCTAGTCACATGCAGTACATTTCACATGGCCCACTCTGGCAATCCAGCTGATGGCATTCTTTGTGAAATACACCTTTGGGGAAAGGATTCCCTAGTAATCCCTGTGGTGCATCCTATAACAGCTCCATGCTGTAGTGTGGTATAGACCTCTGTCAGGGATTCTATACCCACAAATGTCAGCCATGGATGTTTTGTGTGTGTCTCACTGTCTGTGCAGAGAGCAATGAATTTTAGGGTAGTCACTCAGTACATTTCAAATGGCCTACTTTGGCAATCCTGCTGATGTCATTCAATGTGGAATACACCCTTGGGGAAGGAGTATGTCAGTAATGTACGTGGTGTGCACTATAGTGCTGCAGTGTAATAAACTAGTTAGGTAGGGGTTCTACTCCCAGACATGACAGGTGTGCATGTGTGTGTTCGTATCTCGTATCCTGTGTAGAGTTGGTTGTGTGTGTGTGTGTGTGACACCTGTGGCTAATGTGGAGTGGGTTTTGCATAAGTCTTATATGGCAGCCCTACTATATAGCACAATGTCCACCATACAGGGATAACAGATGGGAAATAGCTGAGAGGTTGGGGTGCAAAGCCATACCCATAGATGTGACATCAAGGCCAGGCAATCACATTTAGAAACCCCAGTATTATCCAGAGCACACTCTCAACACATGTCTCACACACATGCCTAGGCAATAGCCAGTATGTGGGTAGTGCACTGCATATTGGCCACTGATAGTAACCATGGAGTGATAGCAGTGGGCTACAGAGGGCGTGTCCCCTATCCATCTGTCCAATATGCACGTACATGCTGACAGTGCACCTCCCCATATTCCCCAATGGACACCTGCCACCACCTGTGGTGCCATCACGTGTCCCACAAAGGACATACCATGCCTGACAGCATGCCCTGTATGGACAGTTGCCACTGACACCAGGGAATGCTGTCAGCATGCCATCAATGTAGGTGTAGGTAAACATGCTGCCCATTGCTGGCCCCTGCCACAGGGGGCAAGACTGGCACATATGATGGTAATCTGTGTGCACAACATGGGCCAGACACCCCAGGTACAGATCCACATGTCACTGTACATGCATATGGGAGGTGTGTACATCCCAGACACCATCCATGTCATGGGGTAAGGAACACATACATGGCAAGCAATGCACAGCACTGGCCACATACAATAGTCACCCAGGTGACTGGATGGGGGATACAGTACCCACCTGTGTGGACAAGAACAGAAAGTACAGCCCTGAGACACAATGCTGACCATTGTCATGTGGCCTGATGCCAAGGTATACCCATCGCCTACCCTTGTATAGCCTGCTGCCACAGTTGATCACCACACACCTGTATAGACATGCACCCATGCATGTCAGTACCGGCACCCTGTGTGTTTGTCTTTGTGTTGTATGGTGCGCATGTTCACAGCCATACTCACTACAACCCCCATGCGCATACAGAAGCATGCTCTCAGATGTCAGACACCTCCTCATACCCTTTGCCCATACCACCTCCGTATGACCCATGTGGTACCTGCACAGTGATGTGTTGTGGCAATCCTGCTACTGATGTGCTGTACCCCTGGCTCTGCCAAGTATGTCAATGTGTGCATGTCCCTGTGAGAGTGTGGCTCTGTTGACGCTGGCACCTGTTCATGTTGACAGGCACGTGTACGTCACCTACTGTATAGCTACTGTATCCCTGTTGCAGATGTCACGCACCATCACAGGTATGTTCTGAGGGCTCCACAACAGGTAACCCATGTGGCACATCCAATAACTGCATCAAACTGTGAATGCAGTACATATTTGTCAGGGGTTTGATACCCTGTGCTTGTATGTGTGTGACACAAACAAGCTGCAGTTTTACTCCACCACCCCTCCCTGACATGTCTTTGCCTCTGTCTGCCTCTCTCGCTCCCTCTCTGGTGGATGTGGAGACCTACACCAGCTTTGCTTAGGCAGCAGCATGTGTATTTTAAGTGATGCTCATGATCAGCTGATGGCCTTTGCACAAATCACAGCCCTCCCCTAGCTGACTGGATGTGGAACAGCTGTGGTAACAGTCCCATAGCCAATTGCATGGAAACACACTCCAATATCTAGGTACATCGTGTTGGTGTTGGCTCTTGTCATTCACTGTGAGCAGGAACTAGATCCATTGGTTGGCAACCAGCTCTGCGATGGATTGGGGATTTACCTTCAACAACATACACTGTGTAAACAGGGCAACACACAAGAAGGGGATGTGCCTGACCCGCCTACAGATTGCAAGTGCTGCTATACTGCATGTGGTGTACTGTTGGTTTAACAGTGTGTGTGTGTGTGTGTGTGTGTGTGTGTGTGTGTGTGTGTGTGTGTGTGTGTGTGTGTGTGTGTGTGTGTATGTGGATATGTCTTTCCTACATGTCTCCTTTCCTGCCATGTCAGTTCCATGTTTATGTGTAATCCTCATCTGCAGGGTCATCTGCAGACAGGGCAGTGTGTTGTGCCGTTGGTTCCATGTGTTACCTATGGAGCATCTTTCTGTGGACTGCAGACGGTAGTGTGAGGATTGCAATCTGTAGATGGTGAAAGCCGTGACAGTTACTGGTGTCTTAGCCCTCATAGGACATATGTTGCCACAAACCCTGTTACAACAGTAAATGTATGAGGTTATCACAGCAACATGTCATTAGTGGCCCTGTGTATGTGCTGACAGCCACAACTCTGCCAACCTGTGTACATATGTCGTGCATGATGTGGTGTGTATTTGCTGTACACCATAAATTAGTGTCATCATATCTGCTAACATGCCAGTGAGATATCAGACCGCCCCACATATTATGTACATTAGGGGTTATATTTAATGACATAACCTGGACATTCTGTGGATGTTTGTGCAGTCCTATGTGTGTTTGGGCATCAGTGTTACAGACAGCAGGTAGCAATAACTTCTACTGGAGAACCAGCACACACAGGGCAGCTACATATGTGTAGGAGATTCAGGAACTACAGACAGAGTGTGAGTAGAGCTGTGTTATGCTTTGTATAGTACTGGTGTTACAGGGTGTGTGTGTGTGTGTGTGTGTGTGTGTGTGTGTGTGTGTGTGTGTGTGTGTGTGTGTGTGTACATACTACTTTACCTTGGAATGCAGTCTGTCTGCTTAGCCCTCAACTGTGGGCCTATCCCCTTGGTGGCCAGAGGTGTGCTAACATGTGTTGTCTGTCCACCACACAGGTCCTGTGTCTGATATCCCACTGGCAGTGTGTGTGTGTGTGTGTGTGTGTGTGTGTGTGTGTGTGTGTGTGTGTGTGTGTGTGTGTGGAGTGCTATCAAAACATGACCTACATATCAAGCTTTGCACATATGACATGCTGTGGGGGGTGCATTCCATAGTGGGGTGTGAGTATATCATACTGCCATTGCTGCCATTAGTCCACGTCTGTTGTATCCCCCACACAGATAGGGGGGCTGGGGCCATATATGTGTGGGCATTACCTACACAATATGTGCATGCTCTTATGCACTCCAGAGGCCAGTGTATGTAACTGTGGTATATGGGCCTGTATTATTGAGTCTGGGCACCATAAATGAACTTGGCTGTTAAATATGTGGGGGTATCAGGGGTGAGCTGCCATAAGGTATCTGGATGTAAAGTGCCGTATACTTCACCTATATGTACATCACGTACATATTTGTGGTTACTGCAAGCCTACTGCCACCCACCAGATGGACTGTTCTGTTTGTCAGTGTATATGTGATGGTGTTAGTTATGCCTTGTTAAGTCACAGTTACAACCCATGTGGTCACATGATGTCCTTACCTCCCACTGCTGTTGTACAGAGTGTAGATAGCGGCTGCTGAACTATACACCTGCATTACACACTGTTGATCATTTGGTATCCTGTGGCCCAGTCAGTCCTCACTACTGTACAAATCTAAGGACTTGGCCTGGACAGTGATGGTTGTGAACCTTACCTGACTACTGCATTAGAATAACTGTTTCACGGTTGCATTCCTCTGTTTATATGGATGTCACTGTCTGAACAGCTACATGACATGGCATGTAGAACTGTCATGGTACACAATGAAAGGTATTCCATTTCTACAACCTGTGTGTGGAGTTTTCCCAATGACCTCTCTGTGGGTATATGATGCAGGCAATGGTGTCATTTGTATGGGAGGCCCATAAAGTGTCCGGTTGTTCAGGTGTTAGCTGTAGGCATAGTTGCTGTTCCATACTGTGTGCACCGACTACATATGTATCCTAGTGTGTATGTGTAGTCACATGTATATCCATATATATGTATGTATATATATATATATATATATATATATATATATATACACATATATATATATATATATATATATATATATATATATATGTATGTATCTGCATATCTGTGTCTGTGTATCTGCATCCTAGGGATGTTCCTGGCTACCACAGTTTACATTACCTATGGGAGGCAGACTGTACTGCATGATATGTGAACAATACCAGCCTGACAGCATACAGGTGGGATGTTATACTCTTAACTTCCTGTGCCTATGTCGTGTCAGGTCCTGGTTGCGGGATCTGCAACACTTGGTAGTGTATTGCGGGGCAGATGTGTTTGGCTGTGGGGGGGGATGCCTAGTACATGACGTATAGTGTGTAGGGCCTCTCAACCCCAGTAATGGTGCATGTGGACATATGTGTGTTTGTTAATCTGCCATTGCTCTTTACAGATGTATGGCCATATGTACCAATATATATATATATATATATATATATATATATATATATATATATATATATATATATATATATCTGCTGGCATGTATGTAACTATGTCCGTATATACCTACCTACATAGCTGTATATCTGCATACACATGTAACATGCTGTGTATATGTTGACATATAGGTGTAGACACTTATATGTGTCGATGTAGCCATCAGCATGTGTATATATGTCCATATATAGTGATATATATGTATATAGTGCTATAAAGCTATATATATATATATATATATATATATATATATATATATATATATATATACATATGTACATATACAGATATGCTGTAGCAGTGTAGATAGTAATATATTTACACACAGATACATCTAGATGATGGTATACATTCTATGTACAGTTGCATGACTGGACAGGCTGATATGTTTCAGTTATTGCCCTGACTTTCTACAGCTGCAATGACCTAGTGTTAGACCGTTGAAGTTGTGTTGCCGAGGGTCCTGGGATCAAGAACTGCATGTGCTGGATATTGCATTGCAAAGCATATCTGTTATGGCTGTGGTGGAGGGGAACATAGCAATCATCACCAGGTTCCTCTCATGTGAGCCCCCACCCCCATCAACCGTGCATAAGGTCAGTTATTTTGTGGTAGTGGTTCCTGTTGTTATTCCTATCTGGTGCTGCAATTCACATATCTATCCGTATATCTATATTAATATCTAAATATATGTGTATCCACCCACCTACATACCATTGATGCGATATGATGTACGTGTGAGTCAGACATTTCTATGTACCTGTGTATCTCTCTACATATACAGATCTATGACTGTCCACATGTCTATGCATGAGTGGCTCACAATATTGGCCTGCCCCCCATTTGTCTGGCCAATTGACGTGGATGATGTCAGTCATGTGGTCAGTCAGGAATGCCGATACATTACAGTTGCAGACATCATGTTGTTCAGATTATGTGTATTACAACAGATCACTGTTTAACTAGCAAAGTTTTACATGTCTATGAACAATATTTCACGTGTCCAGATATGTACCCCACTTTTTGTCCACGATGTTTGCAATAAGAGTTTGAGTGTTGTGCTATTAGTACAATTCCCCTTATGCAGATTGACTGTGCTGCATGATATATCTGGGTCTACATGGGATGCCTGTATATCCGACATGGTGTAGTGTTAATTCACTATGATTGTGGCATGCAGGGTCCTGGGTTTGGGCCGGGCAGTGGCTGTCAATTATGTTGTAGGGTTGAACAAGGGCGGTGGGATGCAGGGTGATTAAGGCACTTGTAAGCAGTCATGAGCATGTTTGCACAATGGTATGCATCACCAACTGCAGGTAACAGCCAGTTACACCAGGTTAGCCCCGACATTGCGTACTTTGTGTACGCAGTGCTCACTTTCACACGAACACAGCCCTCTGGTTACATATAACAAAAATAAAATAAAACAAGCTGACCACGGCTAAATAAACTTCCAAGTTCCAGGTTCCAAGAAAATAGAGCTTTAATGAAAAAACAAGAGTAAGTGCTTTTGCGATTCAACAACTAATCACTTCTTCAGACTCATTCAAACATACATCAAGACAATAAATTTAAATCAAGGCACATCCAATCAAAGAGCTGTTTCTCTGTGATGTCATGCAATTCATTAAAAACAGAAATACAGTATATAAAAGGTTCTTATTAAAAACATATGTTATGTTAAAAACAGAAATAAAACTGCTTCAATGTTTCAGTGGTCTTGATTTCAAAAAGGGTTTCAAAGAAACTGCACTGTTTAGCCCAGGGGGCTTATCTGCCTGAAGTTGCAAAATCCATTTTTGTTCTGCCTCTTCCACTTTGTTCTTAATGTCCCCTCCTCTGTTATTTTTATTAATGATTTCTACCACCATAAAGTTAAAAACATGTTGTGAGTTCTCTGCTTGTACATGTTTAGCCAGAGCGCTAGTATCTTTCTTATTAGCTATATCTCTTAGATGCTCAAGCACATGTTCTATTTATGCAGGTTGTAAAACACACCACCTAGCTTATTTTAGCTTCTGCACTAAATGTTCTGTATTTTATATAGGCAAAACTAATATATGCCTATTGCCCTGGGCTAAACAGTGCAGTTTCTTTGAAAACCTTTTTGAAATCAAAACCCCTGAAACATTGAAGCAGTTTTATTTTTGTTTTTAACATAACATATGCTTTTAGTGTACTGCGGTGGTGGTGCTGCAGTAGCGTTGTCACCTCACAGTTAGACGTTGCCTGTTCGATCCCCAGTTAGAGTGTCTTTTGTGTGGCGATATGCGTGAATGGGCATTCCTTCGTTGAAGGTTGTGCGTTAGGCCTGGCAAGCCAGCACGTAAAACTCTACTGCCAATCATTAGCGGACCGGAGTTCCGCTGTGGCGACCCCTAACCAGGAAAAAGCCGAAAGACACAAACAAACATAGCATATGCTTTTAATAAGAACCTTTTATATATTGTATTTCTGTTTTTAATGAATTACATGACATAACAGAGTGATATCTATATATACCTATAGTCTCAAGTAAAGGATGGGTTACAGAAGCTGTTTCCATTTATGTTGAAAAATGCTTACATCCTATCTTAGCCCTATGTGACACTGTACTCAGGGATACTAAAGCATTTCTGAAATTATTATACAGCAGGGTATCAGCTTTAAATTAGGAATATATGTTTGTGACTATGGATATTACTTCTTTATTCACAGTAATACCAAACAACTGGGGTATTGAAAGAATGTGTGATATACTGAATGATAAGCAGGCATATAACAATGCTAAAATTAACTTGATCTATGAACTACTAGACATTATACTAGATAATAATGTTTTACATTTAATGAGAAATTCTAGTTACAGAAAGCTGGCGTAGCTATGGGCACAGCATGTGCAAATAGCTACGCTAACCTAGCTGTAGTAGCATGGGAGAATGGATTTCTATTACAGAACAATATGTTTGTGGATAAAATTTTATGGAATACACATTTTGTAGATGATGTTTTCTTTGCTGTGGGGGGGGGGGGCACAACTGATGAATTACAATGTTTGATAGATTATCTACATAGTACCACAGAATTCCTTAGATTCACCTATCAATATTCACATGAAGGGATTGAATTTTTGGATGTCTCTGTTAGGAAGACACAGTTTAAAAAGATTGCCACAGACGTACCGGAAGCCCAGTCGTAGGAATAGCATCCTACATAAAGCAAGTATGCACCCTGCACATGTACATAGAAATGTTATAAAGGGACAATTTATGAGAGCCAGTCGCCTACATAATACTAGTGAAGGCTTAAATAATACAGTGTCAGTATTAAAAAAAGAATTTAAAGACAGAGGCTACAGTAACAGAGACATTGATAGTATTAAGAATATGAATGAGAAACGAGATAATAGATGCAAACCATTCTTCTCAGAAGCAACTGAAGAAGAAAACATTATACACGGTGGCAACAATATCAAAATTAGGTTTCCAGTAACTTAACTCTAGTGATATTAAGAGATTCTGTGGTATAATTGAAAACAACTGGAATATTTTGCACTCAATTCCAGAGTTACATAATGTTTTGGAAGATAAACCTAAATTTTCTTTTATGAATAAGAAATCTCTAAAAAGACAGCTCTCTTATAAATCAAGCACTTTAAAACAGCCAGCATTATCACAAAGAATAGGAACTTTTCCTTGTAGAAACTGCATGGCCTGCAACTATTTGTATAATAAATCTGTCTATCAACACCCCACCTTAACTTTCACCATTGAGGTTAACTTTTATGCAGATTGTAAAACACACCACCTAGTTTATTTTAGCTTCTGCACTAAATGTTCTGTATTTGATATAGGCAAAACTAATAGATGCCTTAAAGAATGTGTGCTTGAGCATCTAAGAGATATAGCTAATAAGAAAGATACTAGCGCTCTGGCTAAACATGTACAAGCAGAGAACTCACAACATGTTTTTAACTTTATGGTGGTAGAAATCATTAATAAAAATAACAGAGGAGGGGGACATTAAGAACAAAGTGGAAGAGGCAGAACAAAAATGGATTTTGCAACTTCAGGCAGATAATCCCCCTGGGCTAAACAGTGCAGTTTCTTTGAAACCCTTTTTGAAATCAAGACCACTGAAACATTGAAGCAGTTTTATTTCTGTTTTTAACATAACATATGCTTTTAATAAGAACCTTTTATATACTGTATTTCTGTTTTTAATGAATTGCATGACATCACAGAGAAACAACTCTTTGATTGGATGTGCCTTGATTTAAATTTGTTGTCTTGATGTATGTTTGAATGAGTCTGAAGAAGCGATTAGTTGTTGAATCGCGAAAGCGCTTACTCTTGTATTTTCATTAAAGCTCTATTTTCTTGGAACCTGGAACTTGGAAGTTCATTCAGCCATGATCAGCTTGTTTTATTTTATTTTTGTTACTGCTTTGAGGTGTAAACCAAGCGTTTATCCAGTCTTTGGACCTTTTTCCTTCTACTCTGGTTACATATGCCTACAGGTTATTTGCTTCAGATTTGCTGAACCTGGAAATGTTAACACGCATGCTAGTGCTGACATATGCTTACAACAGCTTATTGTTGCTTAACCTAACTACTGCTGTATGTATTATGATACTGACACCTCACCTGTGCATTTCCTGCAGTACTACTGTTTATATATATATATATATATATATATATATATGTTATTTTGTGGCCGCAGTACTCCAGTTCATGTATATATGTTATTCCGTGGGTTATGCAACATACATATTACCCATAATGTGGTTTGCCATGGAAAATGGTATGTCCCAGTACCTTCCCTGTGTCCCCCCTCCTTTCTCGCTGACATCCATGGGCCGGTCCCATTAGAACAGGTTCATCCAACCACGGCACTCCTCGGTCCATAATGTTGTACCCATCATTCCCCCCCCCCCCTCCCCCTCAGCATCAATCATCCTTCCTACAGGTTCCAGCCTAATCTAACCACACCACTACACATTGCCCACTCTCCACGTCTTGGGACCTTTCGCATATGTTGTCTCAACCCATGGATCTTCAGGCTTCCCACACATGTAGTCTGCATACATACGTCACCATCTGTGCTTACTTTTTAGGCATGGTATGTTATCCCAAGGACTCTTTTTGGGAGATGTTTGTGGTCGTCCTGCCAAGGACGGACATGCATTTGTTTAAGAGTAGACTTAGGAGGGTGACACTGTGTCTCTCACTGGTAGTATTCTGCCAGTAGTCTGGGAGTCAGTGCTGTGCTACGCTTAGTGGTGCGTATTATTAGATTTGCATGATAATCACCTTTTGGCATTGATTTCCTCTTCACCACTTGTTATATATGTGTCATTTATCCTCGACACATGTGTATGGACACTGTCTGGGGTCCTGGGAACTTCTACACTTTATTACATTAACACTTCACATCTGGACTTACTGCTGTACTCCAGTTCACATATGTATGTTCTGTAGTCAGTTATGGCACATATGACTGCATATGGATGCCTTTCACAGGTTCAGTTTGGTTATACTATGGTGGGGACATGTTTACTACTACCCCATTTTTTTGTATGTCTGTCATGGCTTGGTGGATAGCTACTGGGACTATGGTGTATGGGGTCCAGGGTTCGTGACCTTCATGGCTGTTTATTTTTTTGCCGGGCTGACAAAGGTCCGTTGGATACAGAGTGATTAAGGCACTCTAAAGCAGTCATACAGCTGTACACCTGCTTACCAGTGCGTACATGTGCCTACTGTTGCCTATTTGTGCTTACACCTGCTTACTAGTGCCTTATTCCATCTGACACGGATACGTCACATGTGCAGTTTTTGTGGTACTCCAGTTCATATATATCTGCTATTTAGTTGGCTTTGCAACACAAATATTGGTTATAATGTGCTTTGCCATGTAAAATAGACTGTGCTACAGTGGGACCCGAACTGGGAATGACTGCTCATTGGTCAGGTGTTCTACCCACTACACTATTGCTGTTCTGCTTCATTTGCATATTTCTTACATATTGTACTATCCATGTTTCCTTCCCATGGCCCCCAAGCTCACTGTACACAGCATGCATCCATTCTCCAGTTGCTAGCCCAGCCATACCACACCTGCACACATTTCCCTCCATGCACATGTCGGTACTCCTCCATTATACTGTCTCGACCCAAGCTTCTGCGGGCTCTTCAAGCATTTAGTCCACATACATTTGAGCATTCCCTTGATCCTCCTCCGATACTTGTGGGAACATCTATGTGACCCACAATGTTTGGTTCATCCCGTCAGGGATGGACCTGTTGTTGTGTCATGAGTATACTTTGCTGGTCTATACTGTTTCTCCCACTGGTAGCATCCTGCCAGGGGTTTGAGAAGTAGTGGTTTGCTCACACACCGGGCCTGCCTCATCTCCCGGTTCCGCGGATCCAATGCTCCAGGTGTGACATTCAGTGCATGAAGCACGCCCACTCACCCCCACGGCGTGCACCGTTTTTAATTCCTCTCTTTAGTATTGTGCAAGACTGCTGTTCTCACAGTATGTGTGGACAGGCACTGTTCATTGATACACATAGACTGCTAGGAATACTGTAGTTGAGCAATGTGCAGATGTTTGCTGGTATTGATCTACATACTTACATACATTTCCTATATTGTTGAATGACTGTGCTGGATGATATGCTTGTGATAACAGCAGCTGAATGTGTATCTGCCATGCCTTTGTGGTAACTCACTTAGACTATAATGTGCAGGGTGGGGGGGGGGGGTTGGAACCTGGGAGTGCAGGTTATTTTGTTAATGGGCATGATGAGAGCTGTTGGCTACAGAGTGCCTAAGGCACTATGGAGGATGTGTAGGTGGGTATGCACTGATGTGCACAAGGCTCAGCCTTGCTGACCTCTGGTTATGGGTTCTTACACTGAGTCATCCTCCACATTGCTTAACCGGTGTGGGCATTGCTTACCTCTACCAAAATAGCCTTAACCCCACTTGCTGCCGCATACCCCCATGCTATTTCATCTATTTCATTCACATTTGTTGTCTTGTCCGGGACAATCTGACTGGATGCTTCCTCATTGTCAGTGGTGGCCTGGGGAGTGGAGCTCCACAGTAAATCCCAGCTACACATTACACGTACTACTGAGGTGTACACATACATAGAAAGTAACATACTTAACATAGCTACGTACCACATTCTTCATGCTTAGTTTACATTAACATTTTGGTATTATACATGCTTAGGTCTGGTTTACATGTTAGGTATGTCTGTTGACAAAGGTCAGTTTAAGGTGAAGTTAGATTCCAGTTTAACAGTTCTGGATAGGTTGCACTCAGGTATTCAGGTTAGGTTTAGTTATTCCATACCTGTTAGGTTTGGTTATGCCATACCTGTGTGGTAGAGTAGAAGAGAATAGTGAAGGAGTAGGTAGGTAGGTAGAGGGGGGGGCATTGTAAATGTATAGTAGGCTTTTGGAATGATTGGTAGGGAAGCAATAGGGAAGGTTTGAAGGATGTTGGGATTTGTATGTGAGGCAGGACAGGAGGTGTCAGTTTTGCTAGTTGGTGTAGGGGAATAGAGTGTTAGTTGTGGGGGGACTTCACCAGGTGGTGAGCATGTGCTGATCCAAGTGTGCTTGAGGTGTTCCTTCATGTGTTATTTACATGTGTCGTGTGGGACAGCTGAGGTAATACATGTGGGTAGGGGGTTCCAGATTCAGTCAATATAGTTGGGGAAGAGGGTGTCACTTACTTGTGACTGTGAACATTAATAGTAATGAAACAGGGGTTGATAGGTAAGTGGTGTTAATGGGGCACAGAGACGGGCAGATAGTAGGGGAAATGTCCAGGGATGTGCAGGAAGGCTGACGGGAAGGTCCACAGCTGGTCATTTCTTCTACAGCAACAGCTTTGTATATACACTGCATTTGGGGTAGGTCTGGACACTCACACCCATGGGAGGGGGTGTTGACAACAATAATACCTTGTGATGCCAAGTAGTTCGGCTTACATGCCTACAGTGGGGTGTTGCAACCATGTGTTCTTTGGTGTTATTTAGCAGGATTTGCAACAACACATCTGGTTATAACCGTACTTTGCTGTGTAAAATAGACTGTGCTGCAGTGGAACTCATACCGGGCATGGCTGCTTGTTAGGCGGTGGCTCTGCCCAAGGCACACTATTGCTTACATCTCTGGGGCAGTCCAAATAGAACTGCTCCAGCCAACACCTGCAATCCTAGGCCCATAATTGCATACCCATAGTCCCCCCCCCACACTTCCTCTACAGCACTCATCCATACTCTGGGTGCAGGTCGGGTCTAAACACACAACTACACACTGCCCATTCTCCATGTCACGGGACCTATCTCATATGTTGTCTTGACCCATGGGTCATCAGGCTTTCCCACCATTGTGGTACGGGTACATACATGCCCTGCCTTGATAAGTCATGCACGGGCTGCCTCCTATTACAAGACAATTTTTGGGGTGTCCCGCAAGGGACGCTCCTGTCTCTGTTCCAAGATTAGATTTAGCTGGTCCACTGTGTTCCCCCCCCCCAGTTGTACACTGCCTGTGGTTTGGGGAGCAGTGGATTGTTTACATTGTTTGTGTGTTTGTTTGTATGTTTCCCCTGTCTGATTTAGGGGGGTTGATGCTACATGTTACACGTTTGTTGATTGGTCTCCTCACCCCCATTGACACGGCCTGTGAACATATGTAATTCTTAAGTGCTAACATCTGACAACAAAATTATATCATAGCTATATATCTGTGTATATATATATATATATATATATATATATATATATATATATATACACACATATATATCTACATATATATATATATATATATATATATATATATATATATATATATATATTGCTGTATATATATCTAACGACGTGGATGTATGGGTGTCTGCATATGTACATATCTATATGTGGGTATTTATATATATGTCTGTCTATGTATGTATACATTTGTACTACAGAGAGGGAGAGGTATATATCTATTTAGTTATAGATATATATACACCACACACATACTTTACATATTTAGCTACATATCCTGTAATGTTGACTGGTATTACTGGATATTGTGTTTCGTGAGCATACCGGCCAACCTTGTATGTCACGTATGCTTTGCAATACCTACAACTAATTAAACACTCAAAAAAACAAAATATATTCCAAAACAACAACGTCGCTGAACAAAGTAACAGCCAGACTGTGATAAGTGAATTTGTTTAATCAATTCTGGTACCTCGGCCTTCGCCTTCTCATGGAATACCTACAACTAAATCTGTTAGTGTACACAGAGTCACACGTGTAATCTGTTGTTAGTACCAGGAATACATTTGTCCCATGCGGGACAACCTAAACATTGGGTATTCAACTTTCTTCTACACCCAGAGTTACATAGGTACCCATGACTATGTGCATGGACTACGGCATGTGCCAGACCTAGGATACTTGGGTTGGGACAACATACGGGATGGGTGCTGAGGTGGGGGGAGTGGAGGGGGGCAATGTGTGGTGGTGTGGTAGCTATGGGCTGGTAACCAGGGTAGTGATGGTGGCTGCATGTATGCAGTGGGTGGGGGGAAGTGGAACTGTGGGCAATGAATGTATGGGTCCGGGATGGCCTGGGCTGGATGGGCCTGTACTGCCCATCGTAATAGAGGTTTCAGGAATAAATGATTCCCTTGTATTTAATATATCGAGTATTTTATTAACAAGAGATCAGACTCGAATATTAGAGAAAGGAATGAGTTTCATACCCTCCTTGCGTTCACCAATGAGTGAATTTATTCTAGATCTTAAATGTTTTGGGAGGAATGTGACTTTAAGGCATCTCTTCAGAAATACAAACAATGATGAATCTCAAACAAGAATTGGATATAGGAAACCAAATACGTTTGTCCCTGTATGTCATCCGGTTGTTGAGGCCTTTGTGCGATTATGTGAAAATGAAGTGGCTGAATATAGACAGCAAAAGGGAAGTAAACATTTCCACAACTTAACTCTAAATGAGAAGAGAGCACTATCTGAACTACAGAATATGAAGGACATCATGATCAAACAAGCTGACAAAGGAGGGGCAATTATAGTTATGGAAATGTCGTTATATGATACCAAGATGAAGGAGATGCTAGCGGATATAGCCACCTACAGGAGGACTGATAAAAGAGAATTGAACACCATTATACATAGTGTACAAGACACACTTTATGACAAGCTCATGAATAGATCGATATGCAAAGAGCTGTTTGATGTTTTTGAAGTATGTCATCTTACTATACCTAGCATCAATGGAATGCCTAAGGTGCATAAGAATCTACATGACCCTCTGATGTGACCAGTCGTTTCATGAAAAGGATGGATAACTGAACCCTCTTCCATTTTTATAGAAGGGGAGTTAAAGAAATTGCTACCTCATGCACCTGCAGTGATCAAGGACTCGGCTGAGTTCTTAAGTAGACTTTGCAAGAAACTGCAACAGATGAATACTTGTAAGAATTTATTATTGGTAACTATGAACGTGAACAGTTTGTTTACATCCATACCCAATGATTTGGGGATTGAAGCGATCAGAGACTTTAGTGTGAAGCACAAAGCAACCAATGATATCCATTTACTATGTAGTCTCTTGGAATTGGTCTTATATAACAATGTGTTTCTGTATGGTAGTACTTACTACTGGCAGAAGTTGGGAGTAGCGATGGGAACTCCATGCACAAACAGTTATGTTGAGCTATGGAAAGCGGATGTTAACAACAAATGGAATAGAAACATAGTTTTCTATAATCGATTTGTGGATGATGTCTTTCTCTTATGGGATGGCGATTTAACCTCCTTGGAACATTTTGTACAATTTTTGACCAACACAACTTCATTTTTGAAGTTTGAAGTGACATCTTCTAATACAGAGATAGAATTCTTGAATGTTAAGTTAATGTTAGATGACACAGGAAGCATCAATACTAGAATGTATAGGAAACCTGTATGGCTCAATCATTTACTACACAATACTAGCATGCATCCCAGGCATGTTCTTAACAACATAGTGACTAACCAACTAACTCGAGTGTCCAAGCTCTGCACGAGGGATGAGGATTATAGGGAGGAGCAAATTAAACTTATCAATGACTTTAATAAGAGAGGATACAAAGTCAAAGAGACACAGACCAATGAAGCAACTACCTTTGAACTACACTCTCAGAGGGGAAGACCCTATTTCTCGGACCAAGGTGAAATAGTTAAGATCAAGCGAAAGGAGGTAAAGTCCAATCTCAGATGCCAGTTGACATATAGTACTGACAATTTTGCTATTTGTAATACCATCAGAAAATTTTGGCCAGTGCTAACATCTGACAACAAAATTAGGGAAATTGTTGGAGATCAACCCAGCTTTTCTTTTAAGAACAGGAAAAACTTAAAAAGACTATTATGTTACAAAACAGAAACTGAAGCTATTTCTGAAGACATGAGTTTTCAGATGAACAGGAGAGTTGGAACATTCAGATGTGGAAGTTGCAAGGCATGCTCTCATATAAACATCTCAAATACTTTTACACATCCCCTGACTAAAAGGAACTATAAGTTTGAAGGATTTGCAAACTGTTGGAGTAAGAACATTATCTATGTGGCAACCTGCAGTCACTGCAAGGCATACTACATAGGGAAAACTAATCAAATGCTCAAGGAACGTATCCTAAAGCACTTATCTGACATATGAAAAAAGTTATCAGCAATGCACTTTATATGCATATTAGTATAAATGACAGTCATTCTTTCAAGTTCATGGCACTAGCTAGGCTTCATGAAACGCCAAGAGGTGGGGATTTAGTAAACCGAACAGAAATTGAAGAGATGAAGTGAATAATGAATTTGCAATAAGATCAGTCACCAGGTCTGAATGCATGTGTCCCTTTAAAACCTGCACTAAAAGGGAAAGCTCTTCAGCACTCAAAATGACATAATTAGAAGGGTGTGTATGCTGCTATGGTTACTAAATGCATCTAAGTGAGTGAACACTAGGAAATGAAGGTATTTAAGAAGTTTCACTGGCAAACATTTAGGATTTGAAAAAGGTATTATACCAAAAGCGCTTATCCGGTTTATGAGCCAGTGTGTTTATTTTATTTTATCTTATTATTATATATTTTATTAAAGTGTTCAAGTTTTAAGTGTTTTTAAGTGGAATTGGTGGCAGAACCATTTGTTTTTGGAGTTTTATATTTTGATGTGCTCTGCCTTTGGTGATTCTACTTCTTTTTTTTTTGCCGAAACATATAGATGTTGACATATATATGTGTAGTTGTCAGCATTTGCATGTATATCTGTTTATATATATATATATATATATATTTATATATATATATATATATTTATATTTTATATATATATATATATATATATATATATATATATATATATGTATATATCTCTGGATATTTATATATATTATGTATATATGTGTGGCTACATCTATAGATATGTTGTATCCATTTAGATAGTAATATATTTGCACACACCTGTCCATCTAGCTGTAGGTATACATTATCTGTACTGTTGCATGACTGGGCTGGGGTTATGTTTCTGACAACATACAATTTATGCATATCTGGCATGGCTTAGTGGTAAATCATTTTGTGTATGGTGTGCATGGTCCAGGGTTCTGGCCTTGCAGAAGCTGTTTGCTTTGTTGCTGGGCAGAACATCGGCCATTAGATATGGTGTGCTTAAGGCATTTTAAAGCGGTTGTAAGCGGGTTTGCACGGAGGTAAGCACTGCTAACTATCGGTCACAGTGTCTTACACCCAGTTAGCTTCTCCTTTGTTTAATCTGTGTCAGCAGTGCTTAACCCCATGCAAACGCACTTGCACATGCTTACATATGCTTACTACTGCTTATCTGTGCTTATGCCTGCTTACTGCTGCCTTAGTCATTATGATACTGACTCTTCATGTGCATTTCCTGCAATTCTCGTCTTCATAAAAATGTGTGTTATTTAGTGGGGTTTGCATTACAAATATTGCTTATACTATGCTTTGCTGTGTAAAATAGACTGTGCTGTGCTGGGACTCGAACTGGGAATGTCTGCTCGTTAGGTGAACGCTCTGCCCACTACACTATTGCTGACATGTTCCATTTGCATATATTGTCCTTGTTATCCTCTTCAGCCTTTTAGGCTGCTTTCACTGTGGCTAAGCAATGGGCACACCCACGCACCTATGGTTAGCTGTACTCAGAGCTTTAAACACCAATACGGGGGTTTCTTCTTTTGATTTTTATGTCCTGTTGCTGTTGTACACATGGGGACTGTTGGTGGGGATATGTGGACACCTATGAGTGGTATCACTCATTTATTTCCACTTTCTGCTGTTCAACATTGCAGGGGAGTGTTTATTCTGAGGGCTCTGCTCTCAGACACGCCCCCCTGCAGTCGTACACACTCCACGTAAGCCTGGGGGCTCGGGCTGCATGCCTTCATTACTATGCATGGCATGCTGCTGTCCTGCTCATAAGCGGCCGCTTCCATGCAGGCCTAGACTAGTCCTGCATGGAGGATTAGTAAATCCGGGAGACAGTTTTACATATGGCTGCCTCCAGAACCTGTAACTTTAGAACAACGCTAAGCAAATGATAAAAGGTTCAAACAAAGAGGTAGTGATAGTAAATGAATGGAAACAAAATTCATGCTTGTACATTAAACTTTTATTTATGAGGGGATTTATAAATAGTTGGAACATTGTTTACTGTACAGGTCTGTCCTTATGAAACCTGGGTTTTTAGATCTTAAATTTTTTGGACTGAACTCTACCTAATGGTGTTTTTTGCTGAGATTTGTTTGGGACTATAAAAAAATTATTTACAAAAAAGGAAAGTTTAACAGATTGCTATAAATCACATTGGGGGCATGAAGTAAGAAAATCATTTAAACATATTTCATTGCCTGCTTTTTAACTTGTTCATTACATTGTCTGTTGAGTGGGATCCCCTTGCCCTAACCCAGTGGAAGAAAAGATTTAGAATATAATCAGAATGGCAAGTGTGAAGGAAAGTGTCAAGCCATCCACTGGGGAAAGAAACATTTGCCTTGGTAGTTAACCGGTGAGGTAAGTCTATATCTGGAAGTAGCAAAAAAACTGTTTTACACCAAGCATTAATAACACAGTTGATTTGAGAAGGATAATGGAGAGAGATAGGGTTCTGGTATAGGAAAAACTCCCTTGCAATGGATCGCCTGCATGCATCTTCGGATATCTCAGAACAGCTGATGGCCAAGCCTATAGATAGATGAGAAAGTTGCAACAGGACAGGAAGAGTAATCACTGTGCTAGTAGTGGTAGCACTGTGAGCTACTGATTCCTTTAATCTTCACGTGTGTACATTGTGACTCTGGACAAATAACTAGTCCATAGTAACTTAGATGGCCCATGAAATAAGTACTTGTGCCTAGTAGGTCTTGATCTTTTAAAAAATAAATGTTCTTTAAACTAAGAAATTCTTAACACTAGTGTTATTTGTGAGGTCATCTGAAGGCTATTGCATTATTTTTGTATCTAAAAAGTATTCAGAAGTGCTTACAATCTACTTAAAGTAATGAATGTGTTAATATTACATACTCATTCATACAAAATATGCCATCTGTAATTTAAAAAGCATTTTGACTTTATTTAAGATGACAAGATACTCTCTCTCTCTTGGCATATATCAGGATTTACTATGGGCATTGCAGTTTTACCTCTTGTGCAGCAAAAGAGAAGCTTTGAACTTTAAATAGCAATATAGTAAAATTGGCCTGCCATTCACCTGAATGTTAGGTTCAGTGTAGACTCCATCCATCCATCCTCAACCCCCTTTTCCCATTTTGCACATGGGGTCGGGGTGTCACTTCTGCAGTGACAATCATCTCAAGCCATGTTTTACACCACCAGGAGGCTAGCCCTGCCACGGTAGTTCTTTCATACAATTCGCTCATGCACACACTCACATCTACAGTGAATTTAGAGTGTCCAATCCACCTATTGCATAAGTTCATAGGTTCATAGGTAGGTACTAGGCTATCTGCCCGAGGGCATGTATAAGAATAGCCAGAGTGTGTCAGCTTTTGCCACCCCATTGATTAATTAACTGAGCCTCTGTCAAGAAGAGCCAATGAAGTGATCCCAGGGGTGTATTTTCTGTTACCCATCCACTCGTTAAGATTTCTCTTGAAGAGTGTTAGTGAGGGGCTCTGCCTAATGTAGTTAGGAATTTTGTTCCAAAGCATGGGGAGTCTCTGTGACAGGAATCTATCCCTCCAGCATGTTCTATTTATTGTTGTGGTGAGGTTTAGCTCACTAGAGCGAATGGCTCGCAGCGACTTGGATTTCTTTAGGTGGAGCATGTCCATCAATTCTGAGTTGGACATGGCTTTGTAAGTCAGGCAGAGATCACCTCTGAGTAAGCGATATGCCACTGAGTACAACCGGAGTTTTTCCAGTTGGGCTGCATAGGACATATGTTTGAGGCCAGTAATCCTCTTGTTGAGGCACTTTTGTGGTCTTTTCAGCTGTTGGAAGTGTCTTGTGAGGTACATCCCAAAAGGGGCATTGTACTCTATGATGGGTCTGATGAGTGATGAGTAGAGGGGCACTGTAACCTCTTTATTTCTAGATGCAAACCCTTTAGTAATTAGATGGGCTACATAGAAGGATTTCCTAAGTGCTTTGGCAATATGATTGTCAAAGGAGAGATTACTATCTGCCTGGGTCTCCAGATCTCTTATTACCTCTTCTGTATTAAGGGGGCTGCCACCTATGTGGTAATTCATGGTTGTTTTGTTTTTCCCAAACAGGATGACTATGCATTTTTTGGCATTTAGCTTGAGACCATGACTTTGACACCAGGTGTCCATCTCAGTAAGGCCCTTTTGGAGAATGTCCATGTCAGCTGGAGAGTCAGTTATGGCTCCCAGTCTGCAGTCATCGGTAAACTTGGTTAGCCATAGTCCTCTTGTGTTTGCCTGTACTTCTGAGAAGTATATGCCAAACAGTAGGGGTCCCAGGACTGAGCCTTGTGGGACACCACTTGTGACTGGTTTAGAGTCGGACCTGGAGCCCACTATTCTTACCGTGTGAGTTCTGTCTGTAAGCCAGTTGGCAACACATCTCGTGATGTAGGTGTTTATGTTCAGGCTGGTGAGTTTTTCTATAATTCCTGAGTGGGGAATGGTGTCAAAAGCCTTGGCGAGGTCAAGGTAGGCTGTGTGAACCACCTTCCCCTCATTTATGGCCTTGGTGACTGTCTCGAAGAAGTCAACCAGGTTTAGTAGGCATGATCTGCCCTTAACAAAGCCAAACTGGGTTGGGTCAAGGGTTTGTAGTTCCCAATGTCTTTGTTAATGAGTTCCATGATGATGCGCTCCATAGACTTGCAGACCAGGCTAGTCAGGCTTATGGGGCAATAGTTACCAGGGTCAGTTATGGCCCCTCCTTTGTGGAGTGAAATAACCATTGCTGTGTGCCATTCTATGGGCACGTAGCCTGTGGAGTGGCTGAGGATGAACGTGTGTTTAGGTGGGGGGTTAGTTCATTCTGTAGTTCATGCAAGACGCAGCCTGGGCCACCATCTGGCCCCATTGATGCTGTGCTTTTGGCTTTTGAAAGGGCTGTTTTCACCTGTGTGTCTGTGATTTCTGGGACACTACACTTTTCTGGTATTGTTGTGGGCCCTTTTGGGGGTGAGAGGGGGTGAAGTTTGCACTGAATCTATCTGCCAGGATGTTGGCAATATCAGTAAGTTCAGTATATTTTTTGCTGTTTTGCACTAGCTCAGAGCATATCTGCGAGTTGCCACTTAGATTCTTGACATAGCGAAAGAAGGCTTTGTGGATATCTTTTGAATCCTTGGCTATTTTTCTTTTGAAGTTAGCCTTGGATTATTTTATGAAGGACCTTGATATTGATCAAGGATGTCTTTCCCTTCTTGGGATTTGTTTTTTTTCTGAACTAGTTTCCACCTTCTATTGTATAGCCTGTTTATGGCAGGGGTCCACCAGACTGGTTTCCTTCTCTTAGGGAAGTGAGTCTTGGTTTTGCTAGGGATGGCACAATCCATGCACCCTTGTAGGTGCTCATAGAGTGCATTTTTAAAGGTTCCTGCATCTTGGACAATGTTATCCTTTAGTGTGGGGGCTGTGAAACTTACCACCTCTGTCTTAAGTAAGGTGAAGTTTGCTATAGAAATGTTTTTCACTGTGGTTTCCTTGGTTGGGGGTGGTGGTGTGGTGTGGACATCCAGAGTGATTAGTTTATGGTCTGATCTAACCAGTGACGGGTTGACCTCCGGTGCAGAACACCTGTCGCCCATGTTGGTGATGACCAGGTCCAATATGTTTTCACCTCTGGTAGGGTAGTTTACCAGCTGATCCAGGGCATTTGAGTTGATAAATTCCAGGAAGCGCTGGACCTGGGAGTTTGTACTTGAATAGTTTTAGGTTCTGTTTGGAATATGGGAGGAAACCAGAGCACCCGGAGGAAACCCACGTGATCAAAGGGAGAACATGCAGACTCCACAGAAAAGGCACACCAGCTGAGAATTGAACCGGAAAAACTCTTCCTGTGAGGTGACAATGGTAACTGCTGCACACCGTGGTTACCCTTAAGTGTAGACTCTCAGAAGATAAAGCACTGAATTTAACTTAGTATATACAGAATAAAGAACTCATTAGTACAACAGTTCAGCAACATTCAGTGTGTAGTACCTTTGATAGAAACTGCTATGGATAACTGTTAAGAGATTATAAACATTTACATGTGTGGAACTGTTGAAGCTGTTGCACTATCCATCACCATGTCATATTAAAGCAGTAGAAGTATCCCAACAAAAGAGGCAGAGAAAATGCTGAAACTAAAAGGCATACACAGCCAACAAGTGTGTAAAAAGTACCAAAGTTTTAATACAAAACATGTAGAGGCAGAAATACGTAAGCGCTTTCACGGTATAACCTTACCGCTTCATCAGACAGCTGTAGATAGTCACATTGCAGCTCTTATAACAATGACATCACTCCAATAAAACATTGCCCCAATAGGATAAAGCAACGTGAAAGGCATGAATACAAAATCATCTCCCAATCACACCAATTCAAAATATATGTCCCTAAATAAAAATTCTTAACTGTAAAAGTAAATACAAAAACACAATGCATGAGTGTAAACCCTAGACAGTGGAGCTGTAAAACAAGAATAAACATATTTTTATATTTCAGAATATGTGTTTTTGGCAGCAATCTGGGGTAGAAATGGGAACCAGTTGTGCTAACTCTTATGCCAACTTGGTTATGTCTGAATGGGAATAACATTATGCAGTGGATCAACAGAGAGATCACATAGTCATATATAGACATTTTGTTGATGACATGTTTATTGGTTGGCATGGTAACAGACAAGACCTTGATGGATTCCTTCACCTTTTGAACAATAGCAGTGATTTTTTGAAATTCACCTTATCCTGCTCTCAGGAGAGTATTGATTTTCTGGATGTCTACATTTGTTTGGAAGGTGGGAGACTATTAACCAAAATGCACAGGAAAGATTGCTACAGGCCATCCTACCTTCACAGGCAGAGTATGCACCCTCACCACATATTTGGGAACATCATTAAAGGACAGGCTTTTAGAGTCGCACGACTGTCTTGTACTTTGCCTGATTTTGATAGAAGTTTAACTGATTTGAAAAATGAATTTATAACCAGAGGTTATGCTCAAGATGAGATAGATCGAGCTTGTGCTAAAGTAATCAGTGAACGTGAGGGTAGGGCGTGCCCATATTTTTCTGATAGCTATATACCGTCTGTGAAATCCACGGAGAGATATAGTTGTACTTCCATTATATTGACATATTCCCAGGGCATTAATATTGTGAAGGACATAGTCACCAGAAAATGGCACATTTTGCAGACTGATAGTAGGTGTTTAGATCTTTGGAAGGATGGCCCCAGATTTGTCTACAAGAATCAATGCAATTTGAAGCACCAGTTATGCTTCCCTTGACATGTTGTTCCTGTACCTCCACAATGCATGTGCAATAAGTGCAATTATTACCATTGTATAGACAAATCCAGGATGTTCTTCGTGTTTCACTGTTGCAGTCATCACTTTTGGGTAATCTGCTTGCAGTAGCCCTCAGTCGGCCTGATTAACAAAGTCTTGGGTCCTGCGTCAGTTGCTGTCCCTTCTAACATGCCGTCAGATCGTCAGGGGTATAAAACATGCAGCCAATGCCATTACATTAGTCTTTCTTGCCGTGCCATGCCCGAAGCAGAAGCAGTTCGCAAGTGCCAGTCGGCCGACTCCTGAAATTTTCATTTTCGAGTTTCAGAACCGAAGTCTTCAACTAAAGCTAAGTACCCTGTTGGGGAAACTTTTTCTTGCTCCTTACCGATGTCAGTAAAAGTTAATAATTGCATTACTTGTGGAAAGCAAATACCTCATAAAGATTTTCATTCAAACTGTATTCCTTGCCTTAGGCCCTGACCACAACGTACCGTGCTGTTGGTTTTGTGCTTTATTTAATCAGCACACTGTCCGTCGTCGGTATATTTTCGCCTCTAAATATTTCGGTTCTCAGTTTAATTATCCAGAAATGTTGTCGGTTAGCCATCCTTTTACCGGAATTCTGAAAAAACGCAAGGATAAAGACAGAGACAGGCTGCCAAGGTCCAAAACTGCTGACGACGCTTCTCCTAAGCCAGTCGCCAGTTTTCTGGTACTCAGTCAGGCACTTTCACAGCCCCTGATACCCACTACTTCTGATTCGCAGGCCTCTACTGAGACCCATTCGGAGTCCGGTATGCCGCGAGATGCTTCAACTATGGAACCTGTGGATGTCCCTACCTTGGATGGGTCCAGAGCCACTGTGCAGGCACCGGCTTCTGAGGGTGTATACAGGCCTACGGACTTGCATATTAAACCGATGCCTCCTTCTTCTTTTAGGCCTAAATCTCAAACCATGCTTAAAAAAACGATGCCCGGGCCGCATGCTCAGGCCTCTATGCCTAAAAAACAAATGATAAGAATGGCTGAAGATCTTATAACTCTAATCAGGGGAAGCCAGCCTCCCCCTTCTAAGAGACCTAGGACTGAAGTTGTTTATGAATCTTCTGACCAGGATTCTGATTTTTATGATTCTTCTGATGATCTGGATTTGCCTTTGTCTACTTATGAGGATTCTGATGCAGAGGAGTCTATTCCCTCTGCTTCCCCTCCAGAGGATTTTTCTTTTGGTGAAACCTTACATACTCTAAGGGAGCATTTCCACCGGGAATGCCAGGATTTTTCTGATTCAAAAAAGAGGCTTAGGGATTTCTTACTCCTGCCTCAGCATAGGCCTTTAGCTATTCCTCCTGTACTAGACATTGTTGATGATGCTTTTTCGGAATCTAGTTTGGCCCCTGATTCTTTGCCTCCTGCTCCCAGAAAACCTGACAGATATTACAGGGTTCCTGATTCATAGGTTCATAGGTAGGTACTAGGTTATCTGCCCGAAGGCATTTGTAAGCCTAACCAGAATGTGTTGGTTTTCGCCGCCCCCTTAGATTAGTTCCCTGTGCCTCTGTCCAGCAGAGCCACTGAAGTGATCCCTGGGGTAAACTTTCTGTTTCCCATCCACTCGTCAAGATTTCTCTTGAAGAGTGCTAGCAAGGAGCTCTGCCTAATGTAGATTGGAATCTTGTTCCAAAGCAAGGGAAGTTTCTGGGACAGGAATCACACAAGTTCCTTTTTAAAATCCTATTGTGGATCCAGACACTATTTCACAGGGAACCAAGGGCATTAAGGCTTCTACTGCTAAAAATCCTACCCCTTCTGATAGAGACTCCAGGACACTGGATAGATGGGGTAAGAAGGTTTACACTTTTGCAACCTTGGCTATTAGGGCTTTAAACTGCCAGTTTCATATGTTAAAGTATCAACAACATGTTATTGGATTGCTTAAACAGAAAATGATGTTGATTCTTGACTGTGCGGAAAATAAAGAATTACAGGATTTAATGCATTCTGCTGAACAGGTTGGAAAACATACTTTGCAATGTGGATTTGATTCTTTAGAGGCCTCTTGCAGGGCTGCTGTTTCTGGTTCTGTGCTCAGAAGGCATGCTTGGCTTAAGGAGCAATCTTTACCTGATCATGTTAAAGCCAAATTGTTGGATGCTCCCTTAAATCAGGACCGCCTATTTGGCAACAAGGCTGAGGAAGTTCTTAAAAAAGATGGAAGATAAAGCTAAATCTATGCAAACTGTTAAAGATTTCTTTAAAGTTCAGCCTCCTAGATTTAGTAGGCACTGGCCCTCTAAGAATTGGTCCTTTCCAACCTCTTCAAGGTCTTTTCAAGCCAAACCCAGACATAGCAAAACCCCCAAGTTTCAGTCCCAGGGGACACACAAGACTAAGCAGTGGGGGGTTTCTGCACCCAAATCAGGGAGTAGTAAGGCTCCTCCTATGGAAAAACAGTCTCAATGACTTGCTTCTAAAACTTCCAAGCACTTCCCAACTGAATGCTCCTTTAGGCGGAAAGATTGGTCTGCAGGCCAAAAACTGGGAACTCATTACCCAGGACAAATGGGTTTTAAATGTAGTGTCCCAAGGATACAGATTTCACTTCCACACCTTACCAACACCAAGCGGGTGGCCAGATCTACACCCAAATCAGTGGGCAAAGGCCCAAAATCTAGTACTCTCTCTCTTAAGCATGGGGGCTATTCAGTTGGTACCAGAAGAGGAAAAGGGACAAGGGTTCTATTCGAGACTTTTCCTGGTACCCAGAAAAGGCAATACATAGCGTCCTATCCTGGACCTTTCTACTCTAAATACCTTTCTGGTGATTCCAAAATTCAAGACGCTGACTCTTCACCAGCTGCTTCCTATGCTAGGCAAAGCTGCATGGTTGGCAACACTAGACTTAAAAGAAGCATACCTGCACATCCCTATCAGGGAGTCTCGCAGAAAATACCTACGCTTCAAAGCAGGCTATATGCACTATCAGTTCTCTGCACTGCCCTTTGGCTTATCTACTGCACCCAGGGTATTCACAAAGTGCCTAGCTCCAGTCATTGCATTCTGCAGGCAAAGAAATATTAAAATATACCCATATCTGGATGATTGTCTAATTCAGGCGGAAAGCCAGGACATACTTTTGAATCATTTGGCCTTTGTTCAAAGGGTACTGACTTGTCTGGGGTACACTATAAACGAAAAGAAATCACACCTGGTACCTTGTCAACAAATTATATTCCTGGGAGCAAGCTTGAATACAACTTCCCAGATGGCTTTCCTCACGCCAGAGAAATTGATTCATTTGACAACCTACTTCAAACAAGTGGCCACAAAAACCCAGTTTTCTGCAAGGCAAATACTGCAAACCTTGGGGTTCATGGCCTCCTGCATTCTTCTAATTCCATATGCAAGGTTGCATATGAGGAAACTGCAATGGTATCTCAAAAGCCTATGGTGTCAACATTCACAGGATCTAGAAGCAATGATTCCTATCATATCTTGCCTATGCCTAGAGTTCCCTTGGTGGGTGGAGGCCTGCCACCAAAACATGGGACTACCATTCACACTACCCCCTATAACCCAAACCTTAACAACAGACACATCAGACTATACATGGGGGCCCACCCTGGCAGGGAAGTGCATTCAGGGCAAATGGAACCCAGGTCAAATGCAGCTGCATATCAATCAAAAAGAAATGTTAGCTGTACAGAATGCCCTGACAGCCTTCAAGGACCACATTCTTCCAGGACAATTAATGATAAAGATGGACAACACCACTGTAATGTGGTACATAAACAAGCAGGGGGGTACACATTCTTACCCCCTCTTTAGACTTGCCATGGCATTATGGAACACAGCCCTGAGCTATCAAGTACATTTACAAGCTCAATTCCTGCCAGGAAAGCTAAATACACTGGCAGATGAACTAAGCAGAAACCTCATGGACCCACACGAGTGGAAACTGGAACAAAGGATTTTCAACATATTGACAAGCAAATGGGGAGCCCAGATATAGACCTGTTTGCCTCCCCCCAAAACTATCAGTTGGACAAATTCTGCACATGGACTCCCCACAAACAAGCTTGGAAAGTGGATGCTCTGTCCTTCAGCTAGAAAAACCTATCAGTTTATGCCTTTCCTCCTCTGCCTCTGCTCGCCAAAGTACTACTAAAGATCAGACAAGACAAACCAAGGACAATTTTGATTGCACCAGACTGGCCACCCCAACACTGGTACCCCCTCTTCTGCAGTGTGTCCTTGTGGGCCCCATGGCACCTGCCTCAGACTCCTACTCTGTCTCAGGAGGAAAACCAAATTCTGCACCTTCAACTTCAAACACTGAATCCAGCAGCCTGGCTAATTACATAATTTTTCTTTTACCATCCCTCAGTAAACCAGTGATGGATATCATTTTAGAGGCAAGGAGGTCTAGTACCAGAAAGTCTTACGCTGAAAAATGGAAACAATTTTGTGCCTGGAACCAATCTCAAGGGATGAGCACAACAGTGCCCAATTTACCTCAGATTTTACAATACTTAACTGAGATGCTTCATAAGGGCCTATCTTTCTCCTCCATCAAAATTCACGCTTCAGCCATCTCAGCTCATTATAACACAGAACCACCCCTCTTCTCTCATCCACTGCTTAAACAGTTCCTCAGAGGGGCCAAAAATCTACGACCATCCAGGAGAGCTCCAACTCCAGCCTTGGATCTCAACTTTGTATTGGAAAAGCTCACCCTTCCTCCTTTCGAGCCAGCTGCCACAGCAGACTTAAAATTCCTGTCTTGGAAAACAACTTTCCTTTTAGCAATCACTTCAGCAAGAAGGGTATTTGAATTACAGGCCCTCATGGCAGTGGAGCCTTTCATCATCTTTCATGCGGACAGGGTGTTCCTCAGGACCAATCCCTCCTTCATGCCCAAGGTGGTATCCAGTGTGGCCCTAAATCAGTCCATACATTTGCCAACCTTCTTTCCTAATCCACAGAACAAAGGGGAACGGATTCCGCACTCCTTAGATGTGCACAGACAACTTAGATTCTACTTGGACAGAACTAAACCTCAAAGGAAATCTGATCAACTGCTGGTGGCATTTGCTGCAGGGGCAGAGGGGAAGGCTATTTCAAAGCAAACCTTTTTCAAATGGATAGGCCATTGCATTCATTTCTGCTACAAACACCATGGAAAACCTATCCCACAGGGGATCAGACCCCATTCAACCAGGGCTGCATCCACCTCTACAGCCTTTCTCAGAGGTGTCCCTACCAGGGACATCCTAGAAGCTGATACCTGGAGTTCTGTACATACTTTCACCAAGCATTACCATCTGCCACTTTTCTCTAAATCCAGTGCAGGCTTTGCCACTGCAGTCTTGCAGGGCCTTATAGCTGGCCCTAATGCTATCTAATTTCCTCCTCCCATACTTAGCTTTGGGATTCTACCCAAATGTAATGACTGCAACAGTGAAACACGATGAACATAGTACAGTTGTGTACACCTACCATAAATGTAGATGTTAGAGTGTATGCACTGTTGCAGTCCTGGTTACCCTCCCTCCAGCCCCTTGTCTTTTTTGGATATACCTCTACTTTCCTTTGCTATCTTCAAAAGATTTTTGGTGTATTTGCTTTTTTGTTGGAGGTATAACCTTATATATTTATAGTTTAATTGCTTCCCATTAAGGGGGCACCTGACATCTGGGGCAAGAAAAACTGATGCAATAGTGTCGGCTGCATGTTTTATACCCCGATGACCTGACGTCATAGAAGAAGGGACAGCAACCGATGCAGGACCCAAGACTTTGTTAATCAGGCCGACTGAGGGCTGCTGCATGCAGATAACCCAAAAGTGATGACTGCAACAGTGAATATACTCAAACATCTACATTTATGGTAAGTGTACACAACTGTACTTTTTTAGACACTAAGTTACTGGTTATTTGTAGAAGATAAGGGCTTCCGCTGATTGTCATACTAGACATGTGCTTTACCTAGCTCAGTGTCAACACTGTTTTTATTTCTATGTAGGAAAGACCAACAGGAGTTTGAAGGAGAGGATTAGTGACCACATGTATTGCATTAAGAAGGGGCATGACTTCAGTGCTCTAGCTAAGCATGTCTTGTCTACTGGTCCTGAACATACTTTTGTCTTCCAAGTACTGCATGTCACTAGTCCCAATTTATGTGGGGGTGATATAGTAACTCGCACTGAAGTGGTTGAGTTGGAGTGGATCCTGAGGCTGGGGGTGCACTTGGCCATGGGGTTAAATGACAATATTCCATTGAAGCCGTTGTTGAGGAAACAAACGGCTTAAGTGAATCTTTATTTTTTGGATTGAGTGTTTTTAAGTTTTAACAGGTTCCTTCGTAAGTTGCTTATTCTTGTTTTACAGCTCTACTGTCTAGGGTTTACACTCATGCATTGTGTTTTTGTATTTACTTTTACAGTTAAGAATTTTTATTTAGGGACATATATTTTGAAGTGGTGTGATTGGGAGATGATTTTGTATTCATGCCTTTCACGTTGCTTTATCCTATTGGTGCAATGTTTTATTGGAGTGATGTTATTGTTATAAGAGCTGCAATGTGACTATCTACAGCTGTCTGATGAAGCGGTAAGGTTATACCGTAAAAGCGCTTATGTATTTCTGCCTCTCCATGTTTTGTATTAAAACTTTGGTACTTTTTACACACTTGTTGGCTGTGTATGCCTTTTAGTTTCAGCATTTTCTCTGCCTGTTTTGTTGGGATACTTCTACTGCTTGATTTGGTGCCGCTGGGGTTTGTTTATTCGTTATGTCATATTAAAGCTACAACATGCAAATGCTGTACTATTTCATTTGTGTTTGCAGGTGTTTTGTGTAATTTCTGTTGCACACATGTTCACACATCTTGACAGTGAGTGCCAGCATGAACCAACACATCTTTCTCTCATTGCACATATACAGTTCTATCCCTTTTCAGAGTCTCAAGTGTCATTGGTAGTCACTTCTTATGTTCTTCATAGTTAGCATTGCAGTGCTGATTCTTGGGTCTCCCTACCATGCAGAAGCCTGTGATTGGCCCAGTTTCCAGAGTCTTTGCATCATCCCTAGCTGACAGACAATTGAAGACTGACATCTGGATGCTGGAGTATTAGAAAGGTATCCATTGGTGTCATCTTCAGTACTTTCTAGCTGTGCAGTCCACTGCACTTCACGTGTGTTCAAAACACTTGGGGTCCATTAATTGGTTCATTCTTCCAGAGTGCATTTTGCTTCCAGACAGACAAGTACTCCTTTGCAGACTTTCTTTAAGTAATTTAATATTTAAAAAGGTCAGTTATTGCTTGAAGTGTGGGAAACAAATCTCAAATAATTATTTTCACTTGTTTTCTATCTGTTTTGCCTGGGGCCTCAGCACAACATCTCTAACTGTCCTGACTGCAAAATTCCATGCAAAACTCCTCAAACACAGAGTCATTGTATTAGTCAACCATATGGAGTCCTTGTCATTGGTTTCACCAATGGTGTCACAAACCACTGCTACCACTGGATCTTTGCAAACACCAGTTTCTGCTAGAGTTATTCCAAAGAAATGGAAAGACAAAAAGACCAAGGACTTTGCTGTTTTTGAGAAAACTCCAGCCCTAGTCCCTAAGTTGAACGATGACTCAGGTGAGGTGCCTTTGCAACCCCCTGGTCCAGCAACTCCTAGGCCAAAATCCTCTGGAGTGACACCTCAAGAGTCTGCCATGGTTTCTGGCCTATCTACCACTGTTACCAAAACACAGATAACAGGGCTCAGCTTCTAATGTTCAAACTGTGGGTCTTGAGGGATACACCCTGTCTACCTCGGCTACAAAAATCATAACTGAAGTTGTGGCAACATACCTCTCAACCATTTAGAGCAAGAAATCTGGGCAAAGCAATAAATAAAAGTGAGGCAAAGTCCCAAAATAGGGACAAATTTCAAATATTGTTCTTACAAACTTAGAAAATTGCTAGAATAACAGGTTTTGCATTAGCATTGATTCTCTGAAGGGTATAAAGTCTGAAACTAAAATGTATGTCATTATTTTCTAACTTCAGTCTTTAATGATTTGCCACTAATTTGCTAGAAAACCACAATTTTATGAAAAATAGACCAAAAATGTGAGGCAAAAATCTGGATATTCTGTGAAAATCTGTACAACTGAGAGGTATAGTGATCAGATAATTGCAACCTCAGATCATCTCTTCTAAATAGACACCTAAACTGATGTGAACCACTTACTTTTCTTCGCCCCTTTTTTCAGCTACCTCTTCTCAGAATGAAGCTCAAAACCTCTGAAAAATAGCACAGGAATTTATGGCTTTCATGAACTCAAGGGAGCCATCCCACATGCTTGTTACCAAAGCCTCCCAATCCAAAAAAAGCAGGGTGTAGCCTTTCAGAAAGATTCAGATTCTTCAAGCTCAGAAGATGAGGAGGAGTTGTCCTACTCTGGGCACATGCTAGCACAATCTCTATCCAGAATCAGACTCTGCTGAATCTCTCTCTTCTGCATCCTCCCTTGAGGACCTCTGTTTTTGGGATATCCTTCATAGAATGAAGGAGGCTTTCAGCTGGGAAAGCAAACAGTTCAAACAAGCTCAGACTCATTACATGGAACTACTCCCAGACCACTGGCTATCCCTCCTGTGCACGTAGCATTAGATGATTTCTTTGAAGACATTGCTTTACATCCTGATTCTTTACCACCTGACAGGTTTTACAGAGTGCTTGAATCTCAAAACCACCTTTACAAAAGCCCCAAGACCTACCCTCAGTAGTCTCTACTGAATCCACAAAAGGTATATCTAAGACACCAAGTAGACATCCCTTACCTAATGATAGGGAAAGTTGACTATTAGGCAGACTTGTAAAAAAAAGTTTATACCTCTGCCACCCTGGCACTGAGAGTATTGAATTGCCAATTCCCTATGCTAAAGTACCTTGAACCTCTTCTGGACAAGATTCTAGCTAAGGTAGACTCTATTGTGGATATACTCTTATCAAATGAAATTCAGGAGACAGCAAGAAAAGCTTTATATGTCTCTATGTACTCCCTTAAGTGTGGCTTTGACACCTTAGATGCTTCTCGCAGAGCAGTTGCCACAGGTTCTGTGATCTGTAGACATGCATGGTTCAGGACCTAGGCCCTGTCAGATCAGGTCAAGGTTGAACTACTGGATGCTCCAATAGACAAGGAATTCCTTTTCATACCTCCAGCTTAACAGGTGTTAGAGAAGCTGGATAAGAAAGGAAAGCAAATAAAAACTGTGAAGGAATTTTATCTGTCTCTAACACCAAGCTAAAGTAACAATTACCCCTTAAAACCTTGGTATTTCCCCCTAGACAAGACAAGGGGAGACCTCCCCATGGCAAGAGACCCAGTCAATTCAGGAAATGGCAACCAGAGCAGTGACATACAACAGTGAGCTGCAAAGAGCCCACCAAGCACAGAGACCAACTGTGACTATGTTCAACCCCAGCATCCAATAGCCCTACCCACCATCCCCTTCAAACCTCTGTCTGTAAGACTCTCTCTCTTCTAAAGTAATGGAGAACCATCACCAGGGACCAATGGGTCCTCAACATCATAGAAAGGGGTACTACATCCAGTTCAGAGATATTCCACCCTTCTTGAGAATTCCAAAACTATCAAAAGAACATGAAAGCCTCTTACTACCTATTCTCAAGGAACTACTTCATGATCTATTCAGCCTGTTCCTCCAGGTCAGAATGGAAATGGCTGGTACTCAATGACCTTTCCAGTTCTAAGTAAGGAGGCCACCTGGAGGCCCATCTTAGACATGAAAGCTAAATAACTTTCTAAATATCCCAAAATTCAAAATGCTTAGTTTACAAAAATTAGTTTCCATGATCTTCCAAGATACCTTCACGGTCACTCTACCCAAAAGGTGCTCACCTCCATGTCCTCATAGCAGACAGTCAGAGAAAATACCTAAGATTTGTAGCAACAGGGTCTCACTTCCATTTCTGTGCTTTATTTTTTTTTTAATTTCTCCAAGTCTTTTGGGGTTCTAATACCATGATGGTAATGGACCCCATTGCTAAGTGCAAGTATGATTAATGTTCATGAAATTAGTATTGTTTCAGTCTTTGATGTTAGCTACAAGTGCTCTTTAGAGTACCCATGGTGTGCCCAGTATTAACTCCTTCTGCAGTTCATATGGAGTTGTTTTTTATAAGACCCATTGCTCCTACTACTGTTGGAACTGTCTCGGTAACTTTCTTCTACATTACCCTAATTTCTGCCTGTAAATCCTGGTATTTTATGATTTTGTGTCTTTCAGTAGACATTGTAGTCACTGGGTGTAGCAATTTCCGTGATTAATTAATTATTTTCTATAATACTTTGTGGCTCATGTTTCCAATACTTCTCAGCTACTTCAATATTATAATGTTTGCACAATTTCCAGTGGAACAGTCTTGCCACATTATTATGCTTTTCGGTATACAGGCCTTCTACCATTAGTGTATCACACCCAGCAACAAGATATGTGACTGTTTCCAATTCTATTTTACAAAACATGCATTTGTAAGCTTCTCCCACATGCTCAATGGACTTTGTGAAACAACGTCTAAGTAGTCCACTATCCTTGGACTTCAATATTAACCTTTTGTCTTTTGGTTAAACTTCACCTCTCCTTAACCATTCCTGTGTTTGGTCCTGATAGATATGAGGTTGTTCCAAGCGTTTTCTGTACTTGCAATTATATTTATGCATTTCCACTTTTCTTGCCTTCTCATCTGATCCTTCACCTTATATTCTTTCTTTTGTTTTTTGGTACATTCAGTTGCTGCTTGATCTTTAACTACTTCTGGTTTGATTTCCATTCCCACTTGACTTTGATATGCTTCTGTTAAACTAAGTAGGACAGTCATCTTAGACTTATTCTCCTCATGTTTTAAAACTTTCACTGTGTTTAGATCTGGGGAGGTCAGCAGATATGTATGCTGTGCTACAACTGCAGATCTATACATGCAATCAATTTTGAGGAGGCTCATACCTCCTTCTGAACAGGGAATATATAATATTGGTATACACTGATTTTTTTTAAATTATTTAATAAGCATGAAGCATTTTTCTTGTTTTCCTTTCCAACTGAGCCAGTACCTATTGGGGCCAGTCAATCATCCCAAAACTGCAATTTAGGACAGGAAGAGCAAATTGGTTTATAGCTTGAACTTTGCTCCTAGATATCAGAGCTGTTTTCAACATTAATTTTAGTCTACTAAATATTTCTTAAGTTTTATTCGCATTTGTTAATGTTTTATTATTGATCTTTCATCAATTCCCAAATATTTATACACCCCCCTCTTGCTTGAGTTCTTTTATATCACATTCCTTTCTCAGACTGATATTTTCTTGGTGCTGCAGCTTTCCTGTTTTAAAGGTTGCTTTACCATGGGGGCTGTCCACTGCTCCCAGAGTTTTCACAAAGTGCTTAGCTCCTCTGGCAGCACATTGTAGAACTCCAGAAGTTCATGTTTACCCCTACTTAGATGACTTCAGTGAAAATACATAGCACAGACCCCAGATGCCTTGCAGATCACCACAGACTTCTTTTAGAAGGTAGATCTCACCTTAAATCTTCAAAAGTCACAAGCTCTTCCTCACACAATGCAGAGCAATAGATTTTACCCAACAGAAAGCCTTCCTTCTCCAGGACAATATATATTTTCTGACAAACCACCTGATCAGCCTGTTTCCAAAACAATACGTCTCAGCAAGGGAATCCGTGAGAATTCTGGGTTACATGGCATCCTGCATTCTCATGATCCCACTTGCAAAGTTACAGAAGAAAATTTCAGTGGTTCCTAAAAAATTCTTGGGAGCAGAATTCTCAACCCCTGTATACTATACCTTACTGCCTTTCCTTCCATGCCTGAAGGAGCTCCTATGGTAGAAGAACACCATACTGCAGAATCCAGGGACAAATTTCTCTTTACTAGAAGTAGACAAAACCATCACCATGGATAGTTCAGACATAGGTTGGGGGCCCACTTAAGTTTCCTGAAAGTGCAGGGCATCTGGACACCACAGCAGGCAAAATTGCATAAAATCAGAAGGAGCTACTAGCAGTCTACCTGGCAATAAAGGCTTTTCATCAGAATTTAACCCAGGGACCCTGCAGATCTTGACAGACAGCTTCACCATGATTTGGTACATAAACAAGCAAGGGGGTACCCTGTCCTTCCATTTGTGCAGCCCTATGAGGAAAATTTGGATGCTGGCTCAAGAACCGATGCTAGCTCTCATAGCATTTTATATTATGGGTCAGAACAATAACCTGGCAGATTCTCTAAGCTGGGGGGGAGGGGGTCCCCTCAATAGAACTGTTTACCTCTCACCAGAACAGACAACTACAGAAGTTCTGCTCTAGAGCTCAAAACACAGAGACTTGGAAATAGATGCTCTCTCTTTCACATGGACAAATGTCTTCCTGTATGCATTCCCACCCTTGCCTGTGATCTCCAGAGTACTAATAAAAGTCAGGGCAGACAGACCCATTATGATCTTAGTGATCTCCTTCTAGCCAAGGCAGCACTAGTTCTCCCCTATCTTTACCCACAGTGAGGGAAGATTTTGTATCCTACCACAGGAAGTAGATCTCCTCAGCCAAGCCAAAAGATCTGTCTTCTACCCTCACCTAACTTCACTCAGGTTAACAGCTTGGAGGATTGAGCTTTGTTGTCCCATGGACATGTATTCCATTCTAAACTAGGCAAGGAGACCCAATACCAGAAACTCATACCTGGTAAAATGGAAGAGATTCTCCATCTGGTGTCACAGAAAGATAACCGACTCTTCTCAAGCAGACATCAACTCAGTGTTGCAGTGTCTTTTAGGCCTATTTAGACAGGGGCTTTCCTACTACAGTATTAAAGTACACAAATCTGCCATAACAGTTTGCCTGCACCTGTTCCACCTATCTTCTCACACCCTCACTTGAAGCTTTTCCTAAAAGGGGTAATTCACTTATGATCACCCAGAAGGAACTCTGTTCCTTCCTAGCATCTAAATTACGTGTTAGAGAAACTCGCCTGCCCCCCCCCCCAAAACCAGCTGCCATTGTCCCTCTAAAGATGCTCACTTGGAAGACCACTTTTCTTATATTTGTCACATCAGTAAGGGGTGATAGAACTACAAGCCCTCATGCTATAAAGAGTCTTTCACTGTCTTCCACAGGGATAGGGTAACCCTTACAATTAACCCATCTTTTATGCTTAATGTGGTATCAGACCTTAAGCTAAGCTAAGCTATCCACCTGCCAAGCTTCTTCCCAACTCCACAGAACAGGGAAGAGCAACCTTTTGTTCCCTGGATGTGCACAGTCAGATCAGGTACTATCCAGATGGGACAAAAACTCCTACTAGAGCAAAGCAATTACTGGTGGCTTTCACAGAGGGTAAAAAGGGCAGCCCTGTCTCCAAACAAACCATTTCCAAATGGATAGCCAACTGCATTAAGTTCTGTTACTCCCACCATGGAAAAATTCTACCTGGGCGTATTTAAAGCCAAATTGACAAGGCATACCTTCTGTGGTGGCTTGGTGGTTAACTACTTTGACTTTGACTATGGCATGGGACAACTACCACTGCTTTCCTCAAAAGTGTCCCTACCCAGGCCATTTTAGAGGCAGCCACATGGAACTCAATGCACATCTTTAGAAAACACTATAACCTAGGCAATGTCTCCAGGCCTAGAGCAAGTTTTGCTTCTGCTATCATGCATAATCATATTTACTAGGGTCATACAGATGACCTACCACTCACCTGTTGGCTTTGGGAGTCCTCCCAAGAATCAGTACAGCAACATTGACTATGAAGAACATAGTCCTACTGACCATAACTGTAGATGTTGAAGTAGATCAGTGTTGCAGTACATACTCCTACCCTCCAGCCCCTCAGTTTGCTGACTACTTTTCTCTCCCTTGCTGGGTGCAAGGGTTAGTGGAGTTCTCTGCAGATAGTCCTCTTATCTCCATCATCTCTTCTCTGCCTCCTATGTTTTTCCTCCTTTTCACTCAAATTCAGACAACTGGGGAGATTGTGCTGTCCTTAGGCATCAGACTACTTATTCACTGCTTAGGAAAACCTGAAGATGACACTGATGGACTCATTTCTTATACCTTGATGTTCAGACATCAGCCTTAAGATGTCCATCGGCTAGGAATGTTGCAAAGACTATCTGGTAATTGACACAGTCATGGGCTTCTGCATGACAGTAAGACTCAAGAATCAGTAGTGCAACACACTGATCTACTCAAACATCTACAGTTATGGTAATGAGACACAGCTGTACTTCTTTGTATGAAACTAAATCTCATCTTTACCTTGTACCAACTTGTCTTTTTATCCTGGTACTATAAGTTTCATTCACACCAGTTTCCATAATAATCTCATTTGGAATGAAATCTAGAAGTCTGTCACTGAGTACTAAGATGGCTGGTCATAAAGGTCTCATTTCATTTTGCAGCCTTGGGATAATTTTTTTGGTTCAGACTGTTGGTCAGTGTTGAAGGAAAAGGACAAAGCTAACAATGTCATTTGGCCCACATGAGATGAAGCTGCGGGTAGGACTTTAACTGGGAGAATAACCTGTACCTGGTTTGAAAGTATCTCTGTTGAGCATTAGGGATGTAACAAATAAAACACATTTTCATATTGTAAGATCGAAACACGCACTTTTTAAATGTAATACTTAGTGAAATCTATTTAAACTTCTGCAATTGGTTGCCATTATTCATAAACTGATAGTGTTGATACAGAGCAGGAACTGTGTGAAAATAAAATGCTAATATTGCCACACTTATTTTCCTTCTTGTCCTGTGAGGCAGAGCCAAGCAGCTGCTATGAACAGTTAAGTGTGTATGTGCATGTTGTAAATGAAAACATTCTGATTCAGCTGTGTTGACATATAACAAACTGTAGATGGAAACTGACTTTATGCTGTTCTAGGAACATATGATAGAAACAAATGGTTTAGAAGAGCACTCTGAATATCCTATGAAGGCAAAGTATAGGAGAAAGTGGAAAAAAGGTAAAATTCAATGCTTGGCACTTCAGGTATTAAAAAGAAGTGCAGAATAACACAGACGCAATTAAAATGCAGTTCAAATGTATACTTTAAGTACTTGTTTCATTTTTCATTCCATATACATCATTCCAGTTTTAGATGATTTCCTTTTATTACACATTTCACAACAGTGTCTTTATCTCACTCCCTCTAGAAAAACATCCAAGATTACCAAGTGTACCTTTTCGGTCAGGATAGTAAACAAACACCTCTTCAAATACTCACTAGCAGGATATCACTACTGCCATGGTGTTATATGCATTAGATCCCCAGACAGACAATGTACCAGTGAGGGCAGCATTTCATTGCTGCTATGACGCAGACGAAGGGCATGCAAATGCTTCAATGACAGATAGGAGCATTGACTACCCTGTGGTGGGGCATGCACTAGAATTCCAGCCTCCATCAGAAGTCACCTCTGTCAGGGCAGTCAGCCTCAGAAGGACAGCCAGGTGGCAGACATGTTTCTGCCTTAATTCCTATCCCCAGCTGTGTGTAGGTAAAAGGCATATGTATGTGCTTAGCAATCCACTCAAAGCAGTGAGTTAATGAACCCAAGTTATCTGCAATGGAGAAAAACATGTTATCTTTGGGCAAATAAGCCTGCTCAATGCTTGTCACATTACGGATGATAACTTGTTCCCACAACTGTATATACAGGTTGTCTGAGTCAGTCTGTCTAGCCTTCTACCCTAGTTTTTAACACAGTGTGTCTATCTGTCCATGCACTGATCAATTTATCTATTCATCTGTCTTACTCTCAAAAAGTGTGTGTTCCTAATGAACAGGTTGGTATGATAGGGAAAAGGTAATATGTGGTGTGCAGAATAACATAGCAAGTAAGTAATATTGAGTGGGTAGTATATAATTTCCAGAAGATCGTATAGTAAATTGTAAGTAGGCAACCATTCAAGGTGACTATACAGTAAAAATTAAAAAAAGAAGAGAAAAACAATTGCAATCATTCAAGGTGACAATAGAAAAATAATAAGTTAAAAAATATATATTTCCTTTGGCAGTTCTGTGGCGCGATCACAGGCATGAAGAGCAGCTAAGTGTTATTAGCTACTCTGGAAGTATGGAAAAGTATTTTGTGCCAAAAAAGCATCTTTTACCCTGCACATCTATGCATATACAAACTCACATGAATATTAACATTCAAGTAGTAAGTGCATTCATCAACAGCAAATATAGTTACAGTTTCGAAAACATGATCACATTTCCACAATCATGCACCTTTGATATAACAGCATTTCAA